>NW_016910756.1:0-20593 GCF_001483705.2 Eufriesea mexicana
CAATATAGCACTGAATATTCTCTGCACACGTCTGGAAAGCATGCTAGTCGCAATACAATCAGTTACGTGGGAAATGAATGGACTGGTTCTTTCTTTTTTAAAAAAGACATGGCTGGACATCAATTGGCAGCCTTTTTGAAACATTAAGATTGCCTTTGCAGGCAAATGGTTGTTGAATAATGATCTGTGTTGTTGAATGTAGTTTGTCTGATGGGAGGATTCCTCTGATCCTGTGTTATTAATGGTTGGGCTAAAGATGTTGAAACAAATACACAAATTATTTGGGCATAGCTGTTTTAAGCAATTGAATACTCCGCATTTCTATGCGACTAGGGTAGTAAATGCGGTTATATATAAATATCCAAGGTAGAAGGTTCCTGACTTCGCTATTTCAGTCCAAGTTCTTGTTCCTTTCACAGAGTTGATGTTCTGCTAATTATCGTGATCGCTCGCGACGAAAATGATAAAGTACAACCGGGATCATGTGACCTTTCGAATCGTTCGTCGTACGACAGGAGAGAACGCCAGAAAATCATAAAACGATCGACTCACCGTTCGTATATCGTTTCACCGTAGTCATGCGGCTCGAAATTAATAACACGTGGAACGTACGTCTTGTTTTCTCTGATCTATGTTATCTCCAGTCAGATTGATGAAAACGTCTGTTCGTTCCTAGAAAATTCTTCAAAACACTCAAGAAAGTACGCGGTAATACAAACGCCATGATGTACTTCTGCGCATGAACAGTTGCGCGAAAGTAGCGCATGCGCAGTTCGCAATTTCATCCACGCGTGACATCAGTGTTACGCGGAAAATAAATAGCTTATTTTAATAGATTATTTTTTATTTAAAAAACAAAGAAAAAATCACACGTTCAGCCGTGACTGGACGTCAGCTGTATTTATTAGTAATTTTCAGCGTGATACAAATGAGAGTTAATCCTTAACGCTCTGCACGTTTTTGTACCACTACCCACCAGCAACTCCGGCACATTTTCGCAGCAAAACGCGCGAGAAGTCTTATTTTAAGTGAGGAGAATTATACGTGCTTGTGAATGTTTTTGATTTTATTTATTTTATATATATACACTTTCTTCTTGTAAATGAAAGATAAATTTTAAATTTTGTAATTCACCATGGTGTGATATCTTTGGAAACAAGTGTTACAGTAATCACTTTTTTGACGTCTGCCATCCATTTGTTTCCTTGTAGAGTAGACAACACAGTTCCTCTTTGGACCTTTCCTCGTTATGCGAAGTTTTTCGTTTAGTCTGATTTCAGAAATTGATATAGAATCTCTTGTCCTATCCTCACGATAATCTCCTACGAGTTGGTTGGCTAAAATTTTTCGTTACTGTAAATGCGTCAGTGCTTTCTCATTTTTATCGTGCTACACAATCTTATACAGAATGTATGGATTAGTTATTGATATCTCCATTCCCCCCAAAAAACAGTTAAGTGATTTCCTCAAAAAGCAATAACTGGAAGTATATTAATCAGCCCGATCAACTCCACCCATCGACTTTGTGTACTCTACAACTACACTTGGTTTTTCGATTACTTCGTTTGTACCACTTCGTATAAATATTTTAGTGGTTATCATTCCATCATTATACTAGTTACTCAATAACGATACTATTCTCTTATCCCTCCAAGCTAAGAGCATTGTATTTCCTGGTTGTGTGAGACAGTTTTTTCTTTTTTTTTTTTTCTTGGAATAAGTTGATAAAGTCAAGAAATAAAGTGGTTTTTGAATGAATTAGACAAACAATATATTATAAATGTTTCTCAATATAAATTGTACGTATATGTAGGATTGGAAATGAGTGTGGGGGTCGAAAGAATGTCGGGAGTGTTTGAACTTAGAACAAAGGTGACCGCGCGGAAGATGATCGAGTGGATGAGTATGACAGCCGAGTGCGATAGACGATTGGAGGTTAGTTTATGAGTGCGGCATGTGTTTGAAGTGTTCATTTTTTTTGCGACGTCACGAATGTCGTCTGTGTTATACAAAATTGCTGTATTGCCTGCTTTCCTAGTCACATGATAGATCCAAGGTACATTTTCGCTATTCTGAATGTAGTACCCTTGACCATCAAGATATACGAAAGCCTCTGGTGGCGTGTATCCCGTGTGCCGGGTTTTTTCAAAATATTGCGGATTGGGATATGCGGAGCTATTTATTAAGCCGTTATTTTTTTGTTTCTAATGCTCGCCCAATGATTACGAATCGATTTGAGCATGAACAAGTCTATTCGAACTATTTCGTATTCGTATTCGTATTCGTACAGTTTGGGATTACTAATAAATTTCGTGAAATTTGACTCCGGGGTCCGGCATTTGCCTAGACAAGCTCTGTGGCATTTTCTTTCGAAAATCCTCAGGTTCTCCATTGTACTTGCCCATACATTGAGTCACATGGGGCAGTCATATGTCAGTATCGGCCTTACTAGTGTTTTGTAGCAAATAATCTTTGTTTTCGTCCTTAGCAGTTTTGTATAAAACGAACCTTTATGATTGGCGAATGCCTTATGGGCTTTGCTTCAATTCCTGAAGCCTTGGGCATCCTCTGTAGGAAGCAGGATGTCCAAAGCTCTTGCAGTTGACGCAATACGGCTTGTCTACGGTTTGCTCAGTACGCGTGCACTCCCCTGGATTGTGTTGGTGGTTATACTTAACGCATTTATAATGTAAATTACAGTTTAGGGCGATGTGGCCTATCCTCTGGCAACTTTTGCATTGAACTCGATCTCTTTTTAGCATTTTCTCCCAGTGAATTAGGGAGTGGAGTACAACTTTAATCTGTTTTAAATTTTCTACTTTGCTATCAAGACACAGCTGAACTATACACATTGAAAGTTTTCTACTTTCCAGGATCGACATCTTCGTTTCAAATTTTTCGACCGCTTCAAATTTAATATTTGGTACATTTTTTAAGCGGAGTTCGTTCAATATTGTTTCTGACTCGAAGTTTCCGTCTAAATTTTTTAATAACACCGATATATTTCGCGTATCTTTCGGTGTGTATGAAAAGAATTTTACATTGTATTTTTTTAAAAGATCGCATGCTATTTTGTGCGCGGAGGTCGAGTTTAGATGCAATAAGTTTTGTATAAAAATCTTGGCTAATTTGCGAAATAATTTCTAACGTCGCCTTACATGATGTATCGAATATAGTTATAGGAGCACGCCTGGCATTTCTTATCTTATCATCGGTCTTCTGTGGCCAGCTTTGCTGCTCGTTGGCGGTCGTTGTCTTTATTTTCTTTGCTGATTGAAGGGGTGGTGGTGCATCCGTCCTTCATGGCTGTTGGTGGTGGCTGATGCTGCTGCTGGTCGCTGAGTTCGGGGCTGGTTTGATCGGGGTCTCTTCGTTGGCCCGCGACTGTCTTCCACTGTTTCTTGTCCTCGGTTGCTGGGGTATTATTCTCCGTGGGTGCAGAGTTTTCCTTTGACTTCGGTACCTGCGACAGCGACTTGGTTTGGCTCGGAAGCGGGGAACGGGAATTTTCCCCGTTATTCCTGGCTCTCTCCTCTTCCAATTGTTTTGATAAAAACTCTACAGTTTTATTTAATATTTCGATTATTTCCTGTAGCTGCGCGACTTGTAATTGCGCTGATTTCTCGGTTGCGTCGTTTGTTATGTTGGTTGTTTTCTTTATTGGCGTCATAATTACCGACTTCAGTGGCGATGGTAATTTGTTTCTCTATGTAATGTATACCGTCTTTTTTCTGTTTTTTTTTTTTTGGCTTTTAAATTCATATTCTTCAGTTTTCAATCTGAAATGCTTCAAAGACTTGGAAGCATCTGTATTTACTCTAATTGTACCATTTTTCGTAAGCAATTCTGCGGTATGAATGCTGTTATAATAATTGTCCATATATAAGTGATATCCCAAACGTATATTTTTATCCACTAATGACATTATAGTCTGGTCCAATCTTCGCATATCATCCGGCAAAGTAGGCCATATTTTATTATTTTTGCCGGATTGTATGTTTTTCTGGATGCCACTATATACCATATCCATGAAGGATTCCTCATCAGAGGAAATAGGTCGTCCTGATCTTTTGAGTACCTTCAGGGGGCACGCATAGGCTAAACATGCTGTGTAATAATTGAAAGCGTCCTCACTGACACGTCTTGAGAATCCAGTATCTATAGACGCTATATGTTGATGAGTCTGAGTGGATACTTGATCGATCGAGAAAAACCCCCGGGTAAACGAGATCTTCCCTCGCTACAGGTCTAGCTTCGCGTCCTGGCTCTAGCAAGATTGACTCGCGATAGAGAGGATCATTCTTAAGAGCAGACGCAGTTGTAGAAAGGTGCTGTGGTTTAGGTGGTCCAGTCACCTTCTCCCCCTCAATTGTAGGAGGCCGTAAGTTAACAGGTGGTCTCTTTGATTTCTGAATTCTATTCTGAATGGGAGGCAATCGCTCTCCCATTTCAGGTCGCTCATAGCGCTCGTCAAAACGAGGCTGATTCTAAGGTCGCGTTGCGAAACCTCTACCACGCCCTTGGCCATGGTACGTCTTTGAATTCTGCGGTCTGTATGACATTATATTTGCTATCCAGCTATCCCGATTTTAAATGGATTATAAAATGGGAAAACGCCATGGAATAATACTTTCATCTAGCGAAAGTTCTTTCCTAGGCGTGTATACCGCTTTGAATTTTTTTAGTAAATAGCTGAGTATGGGCTAAATTTTTTCGAGCTTATTGGAACCAGTTATTGTTTGATTATTCGAAAAATGTCACGGGTTTCAAATCTGGCGAAATCTATTACGTGATATTATAGTAGAGAACGATGGTGTTTTAGTATAAAACTCTGAGGATCAGTAATCATCTTTTATATCTTTCTTTACCTTCGTCTCTTCTGCATTATTTTCGTCGTTTAACATTTCCTCTCTCGCGTCGTCATAATCGCTGTCTTCTCCTTCACTCGTTATTTTTTCCTCTCTCATATTTGTATCATTCCTTTCTCTTTCATTTGTTCGGTAATATCATATTTCTCACCTTTTTCTTCCTCTGGGTTTAATCCAATTGCGATTAAATCACTTTGGTTGTTATTCTAATTGTTTTCTTTTTGTAGGGTAAAAATAGAATCGATACACAGGGATAGAAATAGCTGGAACGTTTATTTATCTTGAATAAGGTAATACAATGATGCGACGAGGAAAGGTAACCAACGACTGAATTGACCGTAACGGTCGCGTCGGGACAGAACCCGGAAAAGAAAAGAAAAAAACAAAAAATTAGTGACGACCACCTCCCATACGTCTCCACTTCTCAAGGGCTATATTTGGCCCAAGTCGTTGCATTCCAGCACCCCTCTTCAACGACGATAGCAACATGTGTTTCGTTCTATTGCTGAAATTGTTGTTACTTATGAGATTCAGGCAGCTTCGGTTGTCTTCATACATAATGAATTTTGGTAATCGTTTTTTTCATATCTTTCGATAGGCGATATATCCATAAACCTTTCCTGTGTTGCCTCTGCGAGAGCGACGTATTCCGCCTCAGTTGATGATAGTGCAACGCTCGTTTGTTTTTCGCAACTACAACTTATTGTCGCTCCGAAGAGTTGAAATACGAAAACACTGTTTGATTTCCGATCGATGGTACTTTGTGCACAGTCAGCATCCGCAAAACCGATTAGTTCTCGTTGACTATTTCGTTTTCCGAGCCGCAATTCATAATCTGCCGTACCCTTCGTGTAGCGGGCGACTCTTTTAACTTCAGTCCAGTCGATTGTCATCAGTTCCTTATTGTGCGACTCAGAATTCCAACACTTGTTGCTATATATATATATATATTGTCGGTCTTGCGTTTACCATGAGGTATAATAGTGCCCCAATTAATTGTTGATACATGGCATTTTATGTCATACGTGATCCGTTATTTCTGCATTTCTCGTACCCCTGATCCAATGGAACACTGGAAATCTTCGCATCCTGCAGGTCAAATCTACATAAAATCTTTTGTATGTATTTCTCCTGCTTTATGCAATAGAATCCCTCGTTGTTCCTTCTGATCGCCATGCCCAAGTAATGTCTCAGCACTCCTAGATTGTTCAGGTGAAAATGGTTTTTCAGAAAACCAGCCGCTTCCTAGATTTTGTGCAACTTCCTTCAACCGATCCGAATATCGTCCACGTAGAAGATAAGGTAATTTTCCTCTTCAATATCGGTCTTTACATATAAACAAGGATCTACTTAGCTTTGTTTGAAAACGTACTTCTTTAATAAGTGATTCAACTGATCGTTCTAAACTTCGCCGCTTGTTTCAACCCGTAAATTCCCTTTTTCAGCTTGCACATATAATCCTCTTTTCCGAGTGCGATGTACCCTTCAGACTGCTGCATATAAATGATCTCAGATAACTTTCCGTTAAAAATGCTATTTTTGCGTCGAAGTGTTTTACGACCATATTCTTTTGACTCGCTAAGGTTAGGAAAATCCGAAAAGTTGTTTGTCGCACTACTGGTGCGAACACCTCGTCATAATTCGTACCGTACTTTTGGGAAAAACCCCGAGCGACAAGTGTAGCCTTATGCCTGTATATTTTACCGTCAGCGTTCCGTTTCAGCTTGAAAACCCATTTGCAACTAACAACATCCCGGTCCTCTTTGGTTTAGGTACAATTTCCCACGTACCGTTCTTCTTTAAAAGTGCATCGGTTGATATCGTTCTGTAAGCTTTTATTGTTCTAATCAACGAGACTTTAAAGCATACATGTCTGTCTTAAAAAAATTCTGATCGTTAGAAACAATAAACCTTGATATCGAATTTTTCGAACAGTCTTCATTTTCATACTGTTTAGCCCATAAAAACAGTTGTAAATGTTTAAAAAACTGAAAGTCGGTTGGCGAGAGGTGCGGAGAATAGGCTGGGTGCTGGAAAACTTCATATTTCAATTCATTTAATTTTGCAATTGTTTTGTGCGATGTATGCGACCGAGCATTGTCATGCTCTCCTCGCCCTCGGCAGGCGGCAAAAGTCTTCCTCCCCAACCTATGGTCGGAGGGGCGACCGAACCCGGCATAGACCGGGCACTGGATGCCGGCACGTGGCACCCCCGGGCGCGGTGTCCCACTGCGCAGCACCTATAGCAGCCCGCGCTGCGATCTACAGCGTTAGTGAATCGCTCCCGGACATGACCGTATTCCAGGCAACGATAACACTGCAGTCTCCTGGCTGCCAGCACCTGAACGCAGGCGAACGTCCATCCGACACGGATCCGCCCGTACTCAGCCGTCTTCTTAGTTCGTCGCAAGGGGGCACTGCACAAATACAGAGCCAAGCGCCGAGGCGTAAGGCCGGATTTTTCCGGTTCTAATCTCCGCCTCGGTGCTCTCATCGACCCTGGGCTTGGGCCGCGGCCACCTCGCGGGGGGCGACGGAGTCGTCGAGTCCCGTCATACACTTAGCTCTCCCTTCTTGCAGGGAACCGTCACGCGGACGCCGGTTCCCTCCAAGACCTCGCACATGCGACCGACGAGTGCGGCGGCTCGCTTGCCCCCCTCGGGTCCCCCGATCTCCAGCAGGAGACCGCCGGAGGCGGCCTAATGGGGGCGCAGAATCTCGATCCCGAAGTCCGCGAGGCTAATAATTTGCGATCTCGCCGTCGAGATCGCCTCCGCGCATGTAAGCCTTTTGTCCTCGGGCACGCTAATCGCGACGGCGGCCCGCGACGGTGGCCGCTTAAGGTTGGGGCCCGGCTTGGAGCCACCCTTCTTCCTATTATCCGCGGTTTTCGCAGCGGTCTTTGAACGCGGGCCCGCGGAGCTCGTTCCCGCGGCGTGGCGCTCTGTTTTACTACCTCCACTTGTTGGCGCGCGTTCGCAGCAGCGGCCGAATGCCGCTGCGCCCGCCTCTCCCGACGGCCGATGACGCGAGACCAGTTGGTGCTCTTCGCCAGGGCCTCAACAGACCCGCCTAGAGATATGCGCCCGTGACAGGGCCTACTGAGGTCACCGAGCCAGGCCGGCCGCAAAGATCGCCGCGCAGAGCGACGTTTCTCCGCCTGCAGGGACGCGTTTGTCTCCCGCAGGGCAGACTTCCAGAACCTCAATTGTGTGGTCCCGGCCGGTTGTTTTCTAGAGACTCATCTCCCAGCCAGCCGAGTCCATAACTCTCGCGCACATCCTAAAGGCGCGGACGAAGAGGCCGCATAGGTTTGTGCCTCTGTTGGCCATCGATTCTACTTTCGCGCAGTTTTCTGTAATTATCGCCGCAAGCTCCGCAGCGGACAGAGGACGGTGCACGGGGGCGAGTTCCTCCCGAGTGGGGTGGGTCGCCTTCGCCCGGCTTACGCCCGGCAGGAACGGCACAAGATCCAACACGCCTGGGTCAGCCTCCCCCCACATCCGCCCTCCTTGGGCGCTTTGTCGCCTTCGCGGGAGGCACTCACGAAGACGACGTGTCGTGGTCGTCGGAGACGCTGACGATGCCCGCGAAGGAGGAGCACTCCCTCTCGCGGACCGCCGCTTCGCCCGGCGCGAAGCACCCTGTCCTCCGCCTCGCTGTGCTCCATGAGATCCGCCCCACTAAAAGTTTCGTCCAAACTCAACTCCGGGATCCCCGGGTTGAGCGTCACTGAGCGGGTTGCAAGTCCCTGCTTCGCCGCCGCCAGCGTTCCCACGGTGACGTCACTATTGGCGATCCTGCCGCGCAGTGCGCAGACTCCCACCGCCGCGGCAGCCAATGGACGCTCTCCGTCTCCGACCTGCGCCGTAACGGGGCCCAAAATATCGACGCGATGCACGGAAAATCCCGGCACGAAAAACATCCGTCACAAAAACCACGCCACACTCCGGGACACCAGTCCCTGGTCACTTTCACCCACCGACGCACTGCGCGAGCACAACAGCACTGTCACTCGCGTCCGAGAACACAATGTTCCACCTGAATAGAACCCTCTACTGGAGGAGCGTAACAGACACGACCGTCCTGCTCAGCATCCAGCGCGAGACCTACACTGTCATCTGTCCTATCCGCAGTTCTCGCTCTCTCGTGTTGAGTGGAAGTCATGAGAATTAGCTCATTTCTTATTATCGGAGTCAGATACAGATACAGCAGATCTCCATTTGCATCCTTAATTAACTCTAGTTTTCTAGACAAGCTGCCGCTCATTATCCGCTTGCCTGGATTTCGACTCACGCCCTCTTTCTCCGGTAATCTTGACAGCGTCTCAGTCCACCAGGTAGAGTTTCCAAGTGACTGAGGCAACAACCATTTCAACTCTCTCATAGTGCGAACCAACGACTCATCGTGATGCTCCATAATAACACTCCAATTCAACCTCCTCTCAGACTCAAGCTGCAACATAGCCACCGCAGCCGTGCGCTTGTCCACAGGATAGTCCATTATCGGGCTTAACGCTCGTGGAGTAATGTACCAACCCGCGTTGGTCCTTCCCGTCCGTCCCATGCGTTGTTTAGCAGTAGATCTGCCTATCCGCTTTCGGTCTAAAGTATATCTATATATCAGACCGGTCTCACCACCCAGTAAAATAGTCTCGGGCTTAATTTCCTCTAGGAAGTTGATAACCACGCGGCAAGCCGGAACGGTAACTGCCTGGCCAACGATGTCAGTGCAAAAGCACTAACAATCAGAAGACATCTCCTGCAGATTGAAGGTCGTACCGCCATGTATAGCCACGTACTGTCGAGAACTCCCGCACGTCCTAGAGGCAAAGGCCAGCAACTTATCGCAATCATTGCGGGTAGACAGAAAAAATATAACTCTACCCTTATCGATGACAGACATTGGTATTTTACAACCTTTAGTGAAGCCCTCTAACTTCACTCCTATCACCCCGTGAGGTATAACGAACCAGTTGTCATCAGTACTTTCACCCGCAACAGCGGGCTCAATCTTAAGGTTTTCTTTCATCTCAAATCTAGTGCCTGATATATCCAATCCCTCCGCAAGTTTTTGAGATCTATTTCTTGTCAGTACAGTCGCGGTCAAGTGGACGCATTTGTAGTGAGAATTTTTCTCAGTAAATTGCAAATCCCCAGCAATAACTGTCGGATCAGACCTGCAATGAATCTCGTTAAGTAAAACAAAATCAGCATGGTTCTCAACTTTCTGTGTTCTACGGATTGCAGCTCCATACGACAATATATAACCAATTTCTTCCTGCCATATCCTATGCTGTCTGAAGAATCTTCATGTTTCTGTCCTACGACATACTCAACCGTGTAAGAGATGGCGCCATGCCCAGACAGGTCCAGCAACTCACATATCCTGGCATAAGACGCCTTGACCGCCGCAACGGTGGTCAGAGGTTCCACGGCCCTCATCAAATTGACAGTAAATAACATTGTCTTGCCAGAAGCAGTAGGAGCCTCAAGCAAGTAGTACCTATTTCCATACTCAAGTGGATTCCCCAATAGGTCCGCCAGAGCGGCCTTAAAAGAGTTGTCAGGCACCGCATCGACAGATATATCAGGCGCCAGAGTTGTGAGAGCCGTGGTGTCGTCAGGCCCCAAAACATGGCGACTGCTGATTATTCTGCGTGACTCTATTTTTCCAAGACCATAAATAGACACCACCTCGCCCCAGGCGTTGAATATGAGGCAACCGCTCATATCAGGGATCCCCTTCCATGGTCTCGTCTTAATGAAATTGTAAGTAGGGGTCGACTACCACAGGCCTCATCTCATAAAACATAGCTCCTTCCCTATTCCCGTAAGACACTTGCGCAGACTCAACTAGTAAATATTGCCCCACCTTACGAGAGGGACACACTACACACAATATCTCTCCTTTTTCGGCTCTAGCCATCTTGACAGTTCTATTCCCATATATGATCAAATCTTCATCTTGAGATCCATGAAACACTCTATCCCAAGTATAAGCAGAGGTGACTAGCGATTCTGTGTCTCCAAAGCAGCAACCAGCGTCAAGAGCGGATATTATTTCTGCTAGCCAGTAACCGCCCTCTTGAACCTCACATATCTCCTCCGGACTATTAACTTCACAAGCAGCCCTCTCCCTATCAAAGCTCAACTCGTGAGTTTCGATAGCCTGCGTAGATCTCCAAGCCGCTAAGGATCTCAATCGGTATCAATATTCGCTGCCAATCGGGCAGTACCGTGCGTTCAGTCAGGGTGAATCACTATCTCCGCTTTCCCAACAACAGACTCCTGCAGTAAGCTCTCCTGTGTGATCATCCAAGTCCGCAACTCGTTCAAGTTAGCATGATTGTCGTCCACAAACATCAGACACGGCGTGTTCGCCATCTCAACACCATCAAACAGTAGACCTAAGTCTTTACTGGGATCCCTAGAAATAGCTAGTATGTCGCCACGGTAGGAGATAATTTGAAATCCTGCTCTCCACAAGAATCTATGTACCCTACCGCAAGTCTCTAGTACTTGTGTGACCGGGGACCTAACCAGTAAGTCACCTGACAATTCTCTAATCATGAATTGATGATCGATCTCTAGTCTCACTCTACATACACTCCAATCCGATTCCAAAGGCGGTCCATCCATTACTCGCTCCTCAACGTTTCGCAACCACATGATGTAACCACCTTTGGTGGACACTTCTTGCGCCAATTTCTCTGGCACACCACCAATAATAGAACTGTATTTAATGCGTTCAACGGCGCAATACTCAAAATCCCATGGATCATACTTCACATAATTGTCTAGGGTCCAGGAAGCCACCACCTTCGTGTCGGGGCTCAAAAGTCTCACCATCCTGTTGCGTTGAAACTCAACGGCTTCAACAAAAGCAACCAAAGATGAGTGTCGATCCATGGACCTATGTCTTTCGTAAGAAACTTTAATAAGACGCCTACCGGCCAAGTCACACCTGAAGTTGTCTGCATTACCGTTGATTATAGCATTATACCAATAACCACCAATCTTGCGGGCGACGGTCACCACACCTGCGATTCTCACGTTATTCTTTCTATAAGGGATCCAGACTAAGGCTCTCTAGGCTCCGTCCTAATGACTAAGCAATCTACTACATATAAGAACTCACCTCTTTGCATCATAAACGTCTGCCTACCGTTGGGATAGTAGGCCCTACCAGTGTCCTCGTGAGTATAATAATAATCAGTCTGCCTAGACGAACACGTCAAATTAAGAGATCCAATGCTAGTAACAACATCTGGATAAACCTCTCGCAGAACACCATCAGGTCTGGTATGAGCAGCATATATGGGCGTGTCTCGACTCCTTAGATACCATCTCTCGCTGTAAGTGTGTTTGTCGTACTTAACCCCCCAATAGTCTTCCCACTCGGACACTTGGCATTGACCCTCATATGTCGGATGTGGTAACGGCTCAACAATCTCATCCTCCGCAGAATCCATCTTTATGTCTCCATCTCCAGAAGACTCAGACAACTGGACTTGACTTCCATTACACAGAGCACAATTGACCTCCATTGACAACGGGGGTCCGCTCGTCTCAGCAACCATTTCGATCATCTTCCCAGATTGATCCTTGGCATGGACGACATAGTACTTGCCATTTTTTGATATCAGTACCGACCCACTCTATCCAACAGGATCTATTTTCTGACTACCTCTCATCGGAAAACCATTCTGCCGGTGAGCCTCTCATCCGCACTACTTACACTCGAACTCATTGGTTTTGCTTGGGGCTCCCTATATGTTGCAACGTAAACACATTATCGTAAACTCTCACGGCACCAGGAAATGGCAATACAACATGGGCAGTGACGTACAAGCAAATCTTCCCCTTATGCCACTCCCACGACATGTAACCACCATTGATAGGCACACTTAACACCGGCTATACTGTGAGCCTCACATTTCTAAAGTTTTGCCGCTACAGGCCAGGACATTGGCTCACCATTTTCTCCACAATAAACGTGATACATATTGCTGAGAAGATTCTTATAGTCTGTGGCCCGGTCCAAAGTAGGCCTATGATCAAATATGTCAACACACGATTCGGTCGCAACCACCTACTAATCGCAAGAACAAAGGGAAGACGCGTGTCAAGCCCAACAGGCAAAATTGAATCCATCCGTCGAGCATTTGTCAGTATACAATGGACCCCCTTAACCATCTGACAGGCAATGAACGTCGCAGGCCACCCAGCGAAAAAAGAAACGAGCGTAAAGATTGCTAAATAGACAAACGCCTTAACACAGTCAGCGACTACATACCATTCAGGCAAGTTATAGTCTAAAAACCAAAGCAGGTTGCATCTCACAACCTTGACGCTAACGACCATTGGGTGAGTCAAATCCACCTTTACGGCAAACACCGACGTTGACACAACCGTAGCATAGAACAATGCGAAGACAATGACCAGGTTCAACAGATTCCTTCTCACGAAACTTTGGTATCCGACAAACATCAGCAACGCCCCCATCAACATCTTGATCCAAGAGAACACCAGAGCAGCATTTACCCAACGAAAGACGCCAGTCAGATCGAGGGAGCCAAGCCAACTCGTACCCCGTGATAGTAGTCCAACTGGATCTACTTTCTCATAGTGTTTAATAACACTATTCACCACTTCCTGGTTCAAAAGAGCCCAGTTCTTTTTGAAGTAAGAAACATCTATGTTCCGTCGGTCATACTCGCTGCGCAATTGGAAAGTTCTAGAAGCATTGCCACGACAATAATACTCCAACCTCTGTGGCCGATCCGCGTGAAGCCTAATCAATCTACCCTCCATGGGCAAACATCCTTCAAACTCAACTTCAACGTCGCAGGCTATGGAGATGGGCTTCCATACGTCCTCTATCGGTGTAGGCTGACTCGGGCCCCCTCCGAGTTTCGTAATACCTGTGGTTGGTCCAGGACTTCCCCACAGCTTTCCGTAGAGCTCTTCGATGTCGGTTCTATCGGAAAGCTTCATTTGCTTCCCTGCTTCCAGACCTACACCCGCGACCGCCGTATCTACTAGTTTTCGAGGGCATTTGTTATACAATTCTTGGTATCGAATTGATCCAGGGCTTGCTCACAGGACTTCTGTAGAGCTGTTCTATACTAGCTCTATCAGGGAGCTTCACTTGCTCCCTTGCCTCTATTCCTACGCCGGCGACCGTCATTTCGATTAGTTTGCGAGGGCATTTATAGTATAACTCTTGATACGTAGCATTTAGTGTCAATTTATAGCATCAGGAACCAGAGTTCGCTATTGTTGTTTCAGGCAGTGCCTATTACAACGGTGACAGAGACGACGAGCGTCGGTATTTAACGTGCTGCATTCCGCAACACGGCCCCCATGGGCGAGGGGTTGGGATACGCCCAACCAGCGCGAGCGGGAGTGCCACAGAACACACCCGCTCTTCACTGGGATGCTAGCCCCAATCGACTCCCTTGGTGTTGGGACGGGACCTTTCTAAATCCCTACTGCCTCAGGAGGACAGCACCCGAGCTGTACGATGCGCAACTCTCACGCCGGGCCTCGAGGACCCTTGCCTGCGATGTAGGCTCTAACCACTGCCACCACGAAGCCAACCCAGCGACCGACGGGCGGACTGCCTAGCGACAGCCGGCCCAGGGCCAAATCGGTCTCCCGTGGTACCGGTGATCACGGGCGTACCGGTCGTCCCGTTCGTGGCGAACCACTACCGTTCTGAGGCTGCTAGCCCACCTCGCCGTAGGTGCACGTCAGCTAGGCACCGTGGGGTTGCCAGTCCCATACTACGGCCGACCAAGGTCGACCGTAGCCCCTGCGGGGTGATACGTAGCATACTGGAACTTGTTGAGGCGAGCGCGGTCGCTTTCTTTTCTCTGGGGTCTTTTATTACGACCCCTTTCCCCGCCTCTGTTCCCGCCACCAGTTCTCCCGGCAGTGGCTTCTTTCAACTTTTCAACAATTTGTTCCAATATTCCGTCTGTCTTTATAGGGCCCACCGCTTCGCTTTCGGTGGCCATAATTATTTGTTCCTCTATTGTTCGGGAGCTATTTCTTCTGGTAGCCTGTCAGCTAGTATATGTGCCCTCAGAGCCTCTTTCCAGCTCCCGTTCTCTTGAGGCTCTGGGGCATTTCCCGCACTGGTTTTCAGTGCGGACTCATATGGGGATGAGTCCGAACTTTTGTTTGGTTCATCCAATATGGTTGTCTGTTCTCTGAGGGGAAGAATTCGTCTTTTGTCATTAATCTGTTTTAGTGTTTTTTGTGGCAGGTACTCTCTAATCTTTATGTTAGGGAACTTTTCGCTTTTAAATCTCTCACTCAATTCGATCAGCAGGTCCGTTTCTTCTTTCGACCAAACGGTTGCCCTACTGCGTGTCCTTGCAGGATTCGGGTTCCCCGCCTCCGCTCTTTTAACGTTTTCCACCTGCGGGTGCATGTGCCGCTCGTGTTGGGACAATCCACTTTTCGTACCAAAAGCGCCCCCACACAGGAGGCACATGGAGCCCGTCCACATTTGTAGTAAGTAGTCCTTTACATTTGGGGAGATGGCACCTGCACCCATGTAGCTTTTCAAAGCTTTTGCTGCATTGTGCACATCTCCACCAAACCTTTTTGTCTGGGTGGGCTAGCTTCATGTGTTCCCCCCATTGCGAAATGCCTTGTTCGTCACCAGTGGCCCTCTGTCCGGCAGCGGAAGAATCCGTCACAGGAGTCCCAGGGCCAGGAACTTCTGCGTCCTAGGCTCCAGTTCTGTTTACTCTTTCCATTATTTAAGGTACTTAAATATACCAATTTAATTTAATTCCATTCGTATCCAGCTCAGAAACCAAAATAAAATGTGCCGGGTCGTCACCAGGGGATCTGTTCGGTTGTCATTGTCGGCGGCCCCCGGGCGATCCCACCTCGGTAACATTTTGTCCGATTCGTCTACACCACCCATATAATTATTATATGAATTGATAATCTGTGGTTTTGTTTTTTCTCTTTCTCTTCCATAGCGATTTTGAATTAATGTTACATTCGCTGCCAATGCCTCTGTAGAAATTAACAAAACGGGGTTCTTTGAACTCTTTTTTTCACGATGTGCACATAGAAGTACCTCGGCATTGCGAAAATATTTCGTTTCTCCAACTTTTAATTCCTTAGCTTCCTTGGGGATATCTTTCCTATTTCTCCTGATTCTTCCCGTTATATAAGTATTTTTTCAATGTAAAAATTTGGCTAACGCAGTGCTTGTAAAATAATTGTCAACATATACGTGATATCCTTTATCTAAACAATCAGCATCTTGCAATAATTTTGTTACAACGTCACAACCAAGCCCATTTTGCGAATTCTTTGATTGTGCACCTTTATAACAATAAAATGCTACACAATATTTTGATATTGCATCACATAACATCCAAAACTTAATACCCCATTTATGATGCTTCTTGTTGGGTAAATATTGTGTATAAACCAAGGAATTGCTCTAGAACTTTCAGTCCAATATGAATATATCGTTGGTCTATTTGTTATCCCCATTTCCAATAGTACGGCTACAAATGCCTTCAGTTCCAGGATAGTGACAGGATACCAATTTACCATTCTAGAGTTATCAGTCCACCAAATCCACATGATTTTGATAACATTTCTTCTGCATATTCGTTTGTTTCCTCAACCATCATTGCCCAAAGAGAATTTGTGAAAAAAAGATTAAAATATTCAATCGGTTTGGCTCTATTAGATAAACGGCATCGCGGTCCCGACATTTCAATGAATTGAAATGAATTGCCTTGGTCAATGTATTCATTTTCCGTAACCATGATATATTTTGAAATGTCTCCAGTATTAGGAATATTATTGTCAGAAACAGAATCGTCGATAACATTAATCCTTCTTCTTTTAAAAATAATAACTTCACTATCATCGCTATCGTAATTCGAATCCTCTATTATATTGCTCGTCTTACGTTTAGAAGGCATTTAATTGCTGAAGGGCATCAAATAAAAATATAAAAAAATTATACTGTAGAATACAAAAAAATAGTGAAAATTTTACTGTACATACCTTTTATATATGCAATAAAATATTTAAATTATATTCTTATATTATATGACGCAACCCAGACGCTGATAAATCTGTACTTACGCTCAGAAAGATGGCAGAACAACAATGAATTGAAACAATTACAGCTACTGTATAAATCTGAAAACAGCGCAATAGCGCTCCTTGGCATTCTTGGAGAGGGAATAAGACAAGCGCTATCGCGTCGCTTGGCACTTTTGGACGGGAAAACAGCAAAGACACGTAGCACTCAAACGGTTAACATTTCGTAACGAAAAATGGCATATCGGCCCCGTTGGTCTGGGCCGGTCTTTTAACACGTCTATACCATATAAATACAATACAGAGGAGTCGCCATGGGGTACAATGAACCGTTCTCTCTCCACCGAAGCGAGAATAGCCACAGTGGCCGCCGACGGGTCTGTGTCGTCGGCTGTCGCGTCACGTCCGGTCCGTACGTCCGGTCGTGGCGCATGTCCGTGCGTAGGGTAGAACCCTACAGCTCGGGTAAGGTGGGGGTCGCCGCTCCCCAACAGCGTGCACCTTGCTGCCCGGCCTTTTTTTTCTCCCTAAAGATCAAACAAATTGAATCTCAGGTACATTTTTAACAGGTGAAAGTTTTCCTCGCTTTCTCAACACCCATAAATATCTTTTCCAGCTTTCAATCTCCTTTATAAAAGGAAGGTTTTTAACCTTTACCACAAACTCAGTCTTATGACACTCTCCCCATATAAGGCAAGGCCGAGGCTTCCAGTGCACATGATATCCAATAGAGGAGGAAGGGCTTGTAGATGCATACCAACAGGGGTGGAAAAGGAAAGCCAAAACAGAGTGACACTGCGCCACTACACCTGCAACCCGCTTGTTACGCGCATCTCGTTTAACCTGAGATCTTATATTTTCATAAGATCTGTACGTATATTGAGCACTCTCCAAAAGCGAGTAGGACCTGTGAAGCTTTTGTCGAAGGCCAAGAATAAGAGAACACGGTGTTTGGGGAACAAACCCTAGAAAACTACTTACAGAGTGAAAGGGACTCACACAACGAGGATCACCTAACTCCTCCATAAGGTAATTTGTCAAGGCATGGTATGCTTTCTCGTGTGTAGAGGACAAATCGCTCTGGGAGTGCCCCTGATGGTCACCAAAGAAATCACAGAGCTGTCAGATGATGAGAGAATCCATGCTGTGGGTTCATCCTCCTGTATGTGGGTGTAGAATAATCTCACGTATCCTGACACTTTGTTAGGTCCAGCTCATTTATAGTATGTCAATATCCGACACCCTCGAACATCGTGTTGACATGGCGCGGGTTGCACTATAAAAGTATCTGGTTCCACTATTGGGGTATCTCTTACTACATTACGAAAGAACGTCTCTTTTGTCTGAGGGAGACTGCAGGCGTCTGATGATATTGAATCTGGCTCATTCTTTGGGTCAGCATCAGCCTCCCTCCTATGAAATCTAAATTATGTGTTACTATAGAGCAATGAAGTCCGTTGGGATCTTTCAGTGTTACAAGGAAGGTAGTTGTGATAAGGTTCCATAGTTCAGCCGACTTGGTAATCACAGCTAGAGAGGAAGCAACGAGTGTCGGTGATTTAACGTGCTGTACGTTCCCGGAGGGATTCACAACACCCCACGGGCGCGGGATTGAGATACGCTCAATCAGCGCATTACCGGAGAATACTCAACGGTAACTACCAATCAACCCGGGATGTGAGCAAGCTCCACAGATCACCCTTGGTATGGGCGGGACCTTTCTAACATCCCTACCAGCTCTGCAGGCCGGCGCCCGAGCTGGAAAGACGCAGCTCACCCGCCGAGACGCCAGCGTCTCTTGCCTGCGACGTAGGCTGTAGCACTGCCTCCGCGAGTCCAACCCAGATGGTCGATGCCGGAGCGGATTAGCCGCTCCGGGGGCTCAATGTCAGCCCCCGTGGTACCAGTGCTAAGGCCATACTGGTCATACCTGTCGTGAGATTTCCCCCACTTCCCGAATGAGGCCCTTGCATGCCTCGGCCTGGGTTGGGCCGACTCGGATGCGTGGGGGCGTCACGCCCCAAGAAACGCCGCTCCTAAGGAAGCAACGTCCCTCCCTGCGCCCCTCAGCCACCGGCACTATCTAGCACGCCGATGCCATACACTGCCTTCTCATAAATACACCCCTCGCAAACATACAAAAGCATTCATACGATTCCTTGCTCGCCAAGACCTCCGACACATCCACACTTCCATCCGGTCTGACACAAACACCACATCCACTCAGGTTTCGGAGGTCCTCGTACACACAACATTCAACCAACACATGCTTCCAGTCTTCTTTCACAGTACCACACACACAACGTTCACTCTCACTCGAGCCACGCTTACGCAAGAACTCATTCATACTACCGTGCCCAGTCAACAAGAAGCATGCATGCACATTCGGCTGAAAACATACATTCCTCTCCGCAAACCTCACATTCCTAATAAATTCATACGTTACACGACCTTTCACACTCTCATCCCATCTGCGCTGCCAACATTCATACATTCTTTCATTCGCCAACTTTACACATTCCTCACTAGACCTATTACGCATCTCCTCATCACACACCAAAGCATTCTCTCGCGCATTCACACCGTTCTTTACACTCCACAAAATACCTTTACACACACACAATAGGTCCCAAGGTGGTGAACCCGACAGCACTTGCATGCTCTCAGTCGAAACCGTACGACACACACACAAACATGCGTACAAAACCATTCTCTGCGATCTGTTTATCAGATCCCTTCTATACTCATTCATCATCACATCATATCATACACTCGCTCCATACATCGCACACGCCACAAACAAACCTTTAATATCACACGCGCAGCTCTCTTTCTCATACCCCATCATCACACGCCCCATTCGTCCTACAACATTCATGAGCTTATTCCTCAAATACTCGAAATGAACCTTAAAATGCATTCTCTCACTCATCCATACACCCAAGTACTTCACTCGCCCAATATATCTAATCGCTCTTCCATTCATCCTCACATTCGGTCTTCTGTTCTCAGACATACTTCCTTTCAACAGCATTACCACAGTTTTGCCCTCGGACACAGGCAGCCCAACATTCTCACACCAGTCATTCACAATAACCATATATTCAGTCCCCTTCCTTTCTACTTCCACTCGGCTCTGTCCGTTTACAATCATGAACAAGTCGTCAGCATATGCGACACATTTACATCCACATTCATTTAGCCGCCACAGGAGCCCATCCATCATGAGATTCCATATAAATGGACCACAGACGGACCCCTGCGGACAGCCGCGCTCGACAACCCTACGCGCAACATCATTCACTCCCAACATACACGCCGTCCGACCCTGGAAGTAGCTCCTCCACAGAGCCACTTCCCGGCACCCGACTTCCCTCAATTTATTCATGACACTCACCCATTCCAGGTTGTCGAACGCTCCCTTAACATCACAAACACACCTAAAACATACTTACATTCACTCTCACAAACATATTCTCGCACCCTTGCCCACGCACTCTCCGACGATCGATCCGCGCGAAATCCGTGCTAGGCCTCATTCATACTATCACCCACACACCGTTCCAGTCTCTCTACCATCCTTCGTTCCAGCGTTTTACCCAGCACGGACAGCAAACTTATAGGTCTATA
>NW_016910757.1:0-461 GCF_001483705.2 Eufriesea mexicana
GCAGGAAAGATTCTATTGGCATGCAATAGCAATTGCAATGCAATAGAATCCGACTGGAAATTTCAATTTTATTGACATTCTCCACTGATATCGCGGTGAGCTTGTTTTGTTGCATAAATAATGGGGAATGATTCTATTGGCATGCTATAGCCATTGCAATGCTATAGGATTTGTCTGCAAAATTCAGTTTTATTGGCATTTTCCACTTATATCGTGGTGAGCAAATTTTGTTGCATAAATCAGGAGGAAAGATTCTATTGGCATGCTATAGCCACTCCAATGCTACAGAATTTGACTGGAAAATTCAATTTTATTGACATTTTCCACTAATATCGTGGTGAGCTATGTTCGTTGCTTAAATAACGTGGAATGATTCTATTGGCATGCTATAGCCACTCCAATGCTACAGAATTTGACTGGAAAATTCAATTTTATTGACATTTTCGACTAATATCGTGGTG
>NW_016910758.1:0-1900 GCF_001483705.2 Eufriesea mexicana
ACATTGAAGTGCGGTGAATTTCTGCCCTCTACCGTTTTCTAGTACGTTCTGCTTCGCTCCGGGAGGACATAAATATTTGCGTCGCCGAAATAAGTGTAGGTAGGCTACGTTTGGTAAGGTTACGTTTGATATGGTTTGGTCTGTGTAGCTTCGACTTTTCCCCTATACGCAGCGATTCTAGGGATTTCTGCGCTCTACTGTCGTGTAATATGTTCTGCTTGGCGCAGTTGGGTCCATAAATAGTGGTGGTGGCACGACAGGTTTTTTTATGTTACGTTTGGTTATGTTAGGTCTGGATAGGTTTGGTCCTGATCGCCATGACTTTTGTGATATACACTGCTACCCGCTGGAATTCTGCGCTTCGCTCTGCTCTAGTATGCTCTACATTGTTCTGGGAAGGCCAGGAATTGTGTTCTGCACCTTTTAGGCTTAGTTAGACTAGGTTTGGCTAGGTTAAGTTACATCAGGTTAAGTTTGGATATCTCCGACTTTTGTGCTATACGCTGCTGTTTGGTGAATTTCTGCGCTCTACTTTACTCCAGTGTGTACAGCTTGGCTCTGGGAAGATCAGCAATATTGGTCTCGCCACGTAAGTATGAGTTATGTTACGTTTGGACACGTTACCGCTTGGTTAGGTTAGGGCGGGGTAGATTTGGTTTTCCTGCTATACGCCACTACTCGGTGTTTTTCTGCGCCCTACAGTGCTCTAGTATTATCTGTTTTGCTGTGAGCGGGCCAGATATAGTGGTCTCTGCATGATAGGTTTGGTTAAGTTAGCTTGAGATAGGTTAGGATAGCTTTGACTCTTCTGCTATACGCTGCCATTCGGTGGATTTCTACGCTCCGCTCTCCCCTAACATGATCCGCTTGGCGATCTGGAGGCCAGCAATTGTGTCCTAGGACGTGGATTTCTCCGCTCCGCTCTCCCCTAACATGATCCGCTTGGCGATATGGAGGCCAGCAATTGTGTCCTAGGGACGTTAAATTATGTTACGTTTGTTTATGTAACGTTTGGTTATGTTAGAGTAGGGTAACTTAGACTTTTGTCATGTACAGTGCTATTCGGTGTATTCCTTCGCTCTACATTGCTCTACTATACATTTCTCGCCTCTGTGGAGGCCTGCAATAAAATCCGTGGCACGATAAGTTTGGTTAAGTTGCGCATGGTTATGTTACGACTGGTAAGGCTATGAGGGGATAGATTTGACTTCTGTGCTATAGACAGCTGTTCTGCGTAATTCTCCGATCTGCTATGCACTAACATGCTCTGCATATCTCTGGGGTGGCCAGCAATTTGGGCCTGGTCTCGTTAGGTTAAATTTTGTTACCCTTGGCTGTGTTACGTGTGGATAGGTCAGGATAGGGTCCCTTTGACTTTTGCGATATACACTGCAATTCAGAGGATTTCCACCCTCTAAGTTGCCCTACTATACACTGCTCGACTCTGGGGATGCCACTAACAGTTTTCTCGGAACGCTAGGCAGAGGCAGGCTACGTTTGGGTAGGTTATGGTAGCCCTCGTTAGGTCTGGATAGCCTCGACCTCCAGCTATACAGTGCGATTCTGTGAATTTCTGGCCTCTCCACTCCTCTAACCTGCTCTGCCTGCCTGTGGGAAGGGCAGCAGTAGTGGTCGCGGCACGTCATGTTGCTTTATGCTACGTTTGGCTATGTCACGGTTGGTTAAGTTAGGAGAGGATAGCTCCGACATTTGTGTAATTCACTGTTACCCGTCGGATTTCTGCGATCTGCTGGGCTCTAATGCGTTCAGCTTGGCTTTGGGAAGACCAGCGGTTGTGGTTACGGCACGTTACCGTCGGATAGGCTACATTTGGTTTGGTTAGAAATGGTCAGGTTGGTTTAGGATATCTATGTCATATGTGCTTTGCACTGCTATGCGG
>NW_016910759.1:0-509 GCF_001483705.2 Eufriesea mexicana
CACCTAGTAACGATAAGCAAAAGCAGCCGACTGCTAAACTTTGAAGACCCACTAGCACGAATGAAGTTAAGGAAACTTCCCTAAGCCCGCACACCGATCCTCGGCCTGACAGAACAAGAGTGAGAGAGCTTCGCTCTGAGTCTTTGAACTTTATTGCAAGAATCGTGAATATATATATCTCATACGTGGGAAAATACGCCTGTTGAGATCAGAAAATACGCCTGTTGAGATCTAGAACGCCACCTATTCCCCCAAAAGACGTCATACCTGATCCTGGAGACTACAGGCATATTACGGTTTCCTCCGGTTTTCCAGGTTACGAATCCCATCTCTACGCTGGTTGACAAAGGATTCTCATCAGGGGTGTTGTTGACTGACCGCCTTAACGCAGCGAAAGTGGGGACCTCCGCAACCTATCCCTACATTCTACAAGAAAAATCCAGCTGTTAGACTCACAGCTGCTAGGGGCTGGGCCATTCTTGGTGAGCGAACATCTGTAGATGGATAGG
>NW_016910760.1:0-542 GCF_001483705.2 Eufriesea mexicana
TGTATTGAAGGCGTTGTGCGACATATTCACCAAGCTACAACGGATTATAGATTTTGAATAGACACATTCTCTGGCAAGTAGGTGGCTGTTCTTGCCATTGGTTGAAGGCGATAGGCGACCTATTCACCAAGCTATAACCGATTATAGATTTTGAATAGGCCTATTCTCTGGATGTCTGTACTTGCCATTGGATTCATGGCGTTATGCGATCTATTCACCAAGGGATAACAGGTTATAGACCTTGAGTAGCCCTATTTTCTGGCAAGTAGATGGCTGTACTTGCCATTGGATTGAAGGCGTTACGTGATCTATTCGCCGAGCTATAACAGGTTATAGACTTTGGTTAGACCTATCCTCTGGCAAGTAGATGGCTGTACTTGCCATTGGATTGAACGCGTCAGTCGATCTATTTACCAAGCTATAATAGGTTATAGATTTTGATTAGAAATATTCTCTGGCAAGTAGATGGCTGTACTTGACATTGTTTGACGGCGATAGGCGATCTATTCACCAAGCTATAACAGATTATAGATTTCGAATAG
>NW_016910761.1:0-3116 GCF_001483705.2 Eufriesea mexicana
ATATTAGGGCACAATAGGGCGCAGAAATCCACCGAAGAGCAAACTACAGCAAATAAGTCTAAGTTAGTTTATCCTGACGCAACAAAACGTAACATAACCGAACGCAACCTCACTCAGCCTCTCGTACCACGGCCGCAGCGGCTGGCCTCCCCAGAAACAAGCCTAGGCTTGAAGAGCAATGCAGAGCGCAGATATCGACCGAATAGCGGTGTATAGCACAAAAGTGAAAGCTATCCTAACCAGACATTACCCAACCTAGCCAAGCCAAACGTAACAGAACCGAACCTAACGTGCGGGGTCCTCTATTGCTGGCATCCCCAGGGCCATGCAGAATATGTGGGAGCACAGTAGAGCGCAGAAATTGACCGTATAGCATTGTGTAGCACAAAAGTGGTAGCTATACTTCCAAACCTTAGCAAATGTAACGTAAACAAGCGTAACATGACTCATCCGACCGTGCCGAGGGCACTATTACTGCCCTCCACGTAGCCAGTCGAAATATGCTAGAGCACAGTAAATCGCAGTGACACACCGCATTGCAGTGTATACCTCAGAAGTGGTAGATATCCTAACCAAACCTGTTCTATCCTAACGTAGCCGAACGTAGCATGACTCAACAAGTGGTGCCAAGACTATTACTGCTGGCCTCCACAGAGCGAAGCAGACCATATTGGATCATTGTATACCACAGAAACCCACCGAATAGCTGTGTATAGCACAAAAGTCTAAGCTACCCTGTCCTAACGTAACCAAACGTAACATAAACGTACGTAATCAATCTCAAGCGAAAGTGCATAGACCACAACCACTGGCCAGCCCAGAGCCAACTAGAGCATACCGGAACACAGCAGAGCGCTTGAATACACCGAAAAATTGTGTATACATCTTAAGTCATAGCGACCCATACATAACCCAGTCTAGCATAACCGAACCAAAAGCAGCCTAATCCAACCTAACGTGCCGAGACCACCATTTCTGTTCTCCCCATATACGAGCAGAGCGTAGTAGGGCAATGTAGAACGCAAAAATAAACCGGATGGCAGAGTAAATCACAAAAGTGAATGCTAACCTCTCCTAACCGATCCAAAAGTAACACAACCAAGCGTAACATTACTGAACGTATGGCGCCGAGACCACTGTTGCTGTCCTCCCCAGAGTCGGGCAGATTATAGCAGATCACAGCAGAGCGCAGGCATCCACCGAATAGCAGTGTGTACTGCGAATATGAAAGCCACCCATACCTAACCCAAACCTGCGTAACTCAACCAAAAGTAGTCTAACCCATCCGAAGGACAAGAGACCACCAATGCTGACTCCGCATAGATGAGCAGAGCATGGTAGGGCAACGTAGAGAGCAGAAATTGACCGAATAGCGGTGTAGGTCACAAATGTCAAAGCTATCCAGTCCTAACCAAACCAAACGTAACACGACCAAACGTAGCCTAACTCAAGATAACGTGCCGAGACTTCTATTCCTGGCATCCCCAGAGACAAGCAGAGCGTACTCGAGTACCATAAAGCACGGAAGCGCACCGTACATCAGTGTATAGCACAAAAGTTAAAGCCATCCTTCCTTAACCTAACGAATCGTTACATAGCCAAACGTAACTTAACTCAAAATAACGTGCCGTGACCACTATTGCTGGGCTCCCCAAATTCGAGCAGAGTACAGTAGAGCACAGTAGAGCTGAGAAATCCACCTAATAACAGCTTATAACTGGAAAGTCATAGCTCTGCTAAAATAACGCAATGTAACCTATCGTAACTGAGCGTACTCTAACACAACCTAACGTGCCGCGACAACAATTGCTGGCCTCCCAAGAGTCGAACAGAGTATAGCTGATAAATGTACAGTGCAGAAATGCTCCGAAGGGCAGTCTATAGCACAAAAGTCTAAGCTATCGAATCCTAACCTAACCAAACGTAGTATAAACAGACGCAACACTTGTCAGACTAAGGGGCCGAGAGCACTACCGCTGGCCTCCCAATAGCCAAGCAGAATATACCGGAGCACAGTCAAGCACAGAAATCCACCGAATAGCAGCGTATATCACAAATGTCAAAGCCATCCTAACCACACATAGCCGACCGTATCCAAGCCAAACGAAACCTTACTTAACCTAATGTGCTGAGGGCACCATTGCTGGTCACTCCACAGCCATGCAGAGCAAATGAGAGCACAGTAGAGCGCAGAAATCACCTGTACAGGAGTGTAAAGCACAAAAGTCAAAGCTACACTTTCCTAACCCGACCAAACATAACATAACCGAACGTAAACTAACAAAGTTTATCGTGCCACGTCCATAATTACTGGCCCCCACAGAGTCGAGCAGAGTACAGAAGAGGACTGTAAAGCGCAGGAGGCCACCAAACAGCAACATATAGCACAAAGGCCAAAGATATCCTAACGTAACTAGGCTTAATCTAACATAGCCAAACGTTGAACAACGATACCTAACGTGCCGCGGCGACTATTGCTGTCTTCTCCAAAGACAAACAGGATATGATAGAGCACAGTAGAGCACACTGGTCCATGCAATGGCAGTGTATATCACGAAAGACAAAGATAACCTAACCTAACGCTCGCAAACCTATCGTAACCAAGCGTAACCTAACAGAGCCTCACAAGCCGCGACCACTATTTCTGGTACTCCCGGAGCGAAGCAGTGTATATTAGATCACAGTCGAGCGCAGGAATCCACCGAATAGCAGTGACAAGTGTCACAGCTGTCCAAGCCTAACATAACGAAAAATGGTATGGCCAAACGTAACATAACTCAACCAAACGTGCCGAGACCACTACTACTGGCGCCCCAGAGACGAGCAGGGTATATTAGATGAATGTAGTGCGTAGGGATCCACTGTAGAGGACTCTATAGCGCAGAAGTAAATTCTATCCTATAACAACATATCCAAACGGAATATAAATGAACGTAACCTAACTAACACTGAATTGCCGAGACCACTGTTGCTGGTCTCCCCAGAGTAAAGCAGAGTACAGTGGAGCAATGAAGAGCGCAGAAGCCCACCGAATAGCAGTGTATGACGAAAAACTCAGAGTTATCCTATCCTAGCCTATCCAAACGTAGCATTAGCAGGCGTAACGTAACACAACC
>NW_016910761.1:7218-8330 GCF_001483705.2 Eufriesea mexicana
AACGTGCGAGGACCACGATTTCTGACCTCTCAGAGACAAGCGGATGCCAGTAGACCAACCCGGAGCGCAGATATTGATCGAAGAGCAGCGTGTAGCAGAAAAGCCAAAGCAATCCCTACCAAACTTAACCTAACCCAACCTACCCAAACGTAACACAGCGCAACCATCGTTGCTGTCATCCCCAGGGACAAGCAGATTATGAAGGAGCACATAAGAGCGCAGAAGTACACAGAATGGCAGTGTTGAGCACAAGAGTCAAAGCAATCCGTTCCAGAACCAACCTAACCATACCTAACCAAACGTAATCCATCTCAAGCTATTGTGGCGTAACCAGCGTTGCTGCCCTCCGCATAGCCAAGCAGGACAAACTAGAGTATAGGAGAGCGCTGAAGTCCATATGTCGCAGGGTGTAGCAGAAGAGTCAATGTTATACAAATCTGATCCAAACAAACACAACATAATCAAACGTGACACAACCTAAGCTAACAGGCCTCGGCCGCTATCTCTGCCATCCCCAGAGCAAAGCAGAGCATATGAGATCACAGCAGTGCGCAGAGGTCCACCGAAAAGCAGTTTGTACCACAAAAGTCAAAGCTATCCTAGTCTAACATAACCAAACATAACATAACCAAACATAACATAACCAAACGTAACCTAACTTATCCTAACGTGCCTAGAGCAGTATTGCTGACCTCCCCAGGGCATATCAGAATTTACTAGAGCACAGTAGTGTGCAGAAATCCGCCGCAATGAACTGCAAAGCACAAAAGTCAAAGATATCCAAACCTAACCTTACGTAACTTAGCATACCAAACTTAGCCTAACTAAACATAAAGTGCAGATACCACTATGGCTGGCGTTCCCAGGAACAAGTTGATCTTATCAGAGCACAGTAGAGTGCAGAAATCCACCGAAAAGCAGTTTGTACCATAAGAGTCAAAGCTATCCAAGCGTGGCTCAACATAACGTGGCTAGACCACTATTAGTGGACTCCCCAGAGTCGAGCAGAGCATTGTAGAGCAATGAAGACCGTAGAAATCCGCCGAGTGTTGGTGTACAGCACAAATGTCAAAGCTATCCTGACCAAACATAACCTAAGCTAACCTAACCGA
>NW_016910761.1:8412-14418 GCF_001483705.2 Eufriesea mexicana
CAGCATAGGGCAGGAATCACCGAGTAACAGGGTATAACGCAAAAGTCAAAGCCATCCTAACCAAACGTAGCCTAACCTAACATAACCAAACGTAACCTAACTCGACCTAACGTGCCACGACCGCTATTGCTGGTCACCGCAGAGTCGAGCAGAGTATAGTAGAGCAACGAAGAGCGCACGCATCCACCGAATGGCAGTGTATAGCACAAAAGTCAAAGTTATCCTATCCTAACCTAATCAAACGTAACATAATACAACCTATTGTGCCAAGAGCAACATTGCCGGCCTCCCCAGCGCCAAGCAGAGTATATTTGAGTACGCTAGTGCGCAGAAATCTACCGATTAGAAGTTCATAGCACAAAAGTCAATGCCATATTATCCGAACCTAACCAAACGTAACATAAACGGACGTAACGTGACGCAAACTGACGGGCAACGTGAGCTATTGCTGGCCGCGTGAGAGCTAGGCAAAGTATAGCAGAGCAATTCGAAACGCTGAAATCGCCCGAATATTAGTGTATAGCAAAAAGTAGGAGGTACCGTATCCTAATCTGACCTAACCTATCCTAGCCAAACGTAACCGATCCCAGCCTAACATGCCTAGCCCACGATTGCTTGCCTCCCACCGCCAAGCAGGGCATATTAGAGGAGAGCAGGGAGCAGAGTTCCATAGAGCGGCAGTGTATTCCACGAAATTCAACGACATCTTAACCCACACCAAACAAACCTAATCTAACGCAGCATAACCCAACACAGCCTAACGCGCCGCGGCCACTATTTCAAGGATTCCCTGATCAAAGCAGGGAATATTAGATCACAGTAGTGCGCAGAAATCCACTGAATAGCAGTTTTTAATACGAAAACCGAGGCTACCTTTTCCTAGCCTTAACAAGTGTAACCTAACCAAACGTAATACAGCTCAACATAGCGTGCCGCGACCACTATTGCTGGTCTCCACGGGACCATTCAGAACACATTAGAGAAGGGTATGGTGCAGGAATCCGTAGAGTCGCAGTGTACAGCAGAAAAATCAAAGCCGTGCAGACCTCACCCAAGCAAACATTAGCTTACCAAACGTAACTAAACTCAAGCTAACGCGCGACACCACTATTGCTGGCCTCCCCGGAGCCAAGCAGAGCATGTTGGAGCAGAGTCGAGCGCAGAATTGCACCGAATAGCAGCGTATAGCATAGAAGTCAAAGCCATCCTGATCAAACCTAACCTAACCTAAACTAACCAAACGTAACCTAAGTCATCCTATCGTGCCACGACCGACATTACTGTAGACCTAGAGTCGTGTAGAGTATTGTAGAGTAGCGAAGAGCACAGAAAACTTCCAGGGAGCAGGGTATAGCACAAAAGTCAAAGTTACCATGCCTTCACCTAACCAAACGCAACATATCCAAACGTAACGTAACGCAACCTAACGTGCCAACACCAACATCACTGGCCTCCCCATCGCCAAGCAAAACATATCGGAGGAGAATGGCACGCAGAAGTCAATATAGTGGCAGTGAAAAGCAGAATGGTCAAAGGCATCCGAACGTAACCCACGCTAACATAACATAGCCAAACGTAACATGACTCAGCTTAATGTGCCGGGAGCACTATTCCTGGAGTCCCCGGAAAGAGGCAGAGTGTGGTAGCGTACAATATGGTACAGAAGTCCATGGAATTGCGGTGAGTAGCACAAAAGTAATAGCTATCGCAGCCTAACCAAACGTAACATAACACAACTTAAACAGCCGGGACCGCTATGGCTGGCCACCCTAGAGCCAGGTTGAACATACTAGAGGCAAGCAGAGCGCAGAAATCCATAGAACCGCTGTGTGTAGCACTATAGTCGGAGTTAACCCATCCTAACGTATTCAAACGTAACACAACCGTACTTAGCATTACTCAAACTAACTCGCGGATACTATTATTGCCTGCCTCCACAGCGCCAAGCGGAATATACTAGAAGACAGTGGAACGCATAAATCCACCGAACAACAGTCTACACCGCATAAGGCAAGGCAATCCAAACAGAACCCAGACTAACATATCCTCACCAAACGAAGCCTAACTCAACCTAAAGTGCCGAGATCAGTATTGCTGGCCTCGCCATAGTCGAGTAGAGTATAGTATAGCAATTGAAAGCGCAGAAATCCACCTGACAGCAGTGTACAACACAAAAGTAAATGGTATCCTATCCTAACCTATCTAAACTTAATATAACTGAACGTAGCCTGACACAGCCTTACGTTGCGAGACCACTATTACTATCCCCCCAGAGCCGAGCAGAGCATAGTAGAATAACGTAGAGCGTGGAAATTCTCCGGATAGCAGTGTATAGTACAAAAGTGAGCTTTATCGTGTCCTAACCTGTCCAAACTTAATTCAACCAAAGGTAATGTAACCTAACACAACGTGCCTGGACCATTATTGCTGGCCCCCAAAGAGACAAGCATAATATACTAGAGCACAGTAGACAGCAGAAAGCCACCAAGCTGCAGTGTATAACACAAAGTTCGGGGTTATCCTAAACTAACCTAACCTAACCCAACCTAACCAAATGTAGACAGACTGAACTTAAAGTGCGGCGACCGCTATTGCCGGTCGTCCCAGCGTCGAGCCAAGAATATAAGACCACAGTGGAGCGCGAAAGTCCACCGTATATCAGTTTATACCGCGAAAGCCGTATATAGTCAAACATAACAGAGGCAACGTATCATAAACAGACGTATCATAACTCTACTGAACATGCCGCGACCGAGATTGCTGGCGTGCCTAGAGCCACGCTGAACATATAAGAAGATCGTAGTGCGCCGAAATCAACAGAATGGCAATGTACAGCAGAATAGTCAAAGGTATCTTAACCTAACCCAGACAAGCCTAGCATAACCACACGTAACATAACTCAACCTAATTTTCCGAAACAACTATTGCTGGCATCCCCAGAGCCAGGTGGTGCATATTAGAGCACAGAAGAGCGTAGAAACCGACCGCACTGCTGTGTATAGCACAGAAGTCAGAGACATGCTGACCAAACATAGCCTAACCTAACCTCGACACACATAACATAACCGAAACAAACGTACCGCGCCCACTACTGCTGGCGTCCACAGAGGCAACCAGAATATAATAGAGCACAGTAGAGCAGAGAAGTCCACCGTATAGCAGTATATAGCACAAGAGCCTAAGCTACCCTGTCCTAACTTAACCAAGCTTACCATAGCCAGGCGCAACCTACCTCACGCAAACGTGCCGAGACCAATACTTCCCTCCTCCCGAAAGCCAAACAGAATAAACTAGAGCACAATAAGGCACAGGAATCTACCGGATAGCAGTCTATGGCACAAAGGTCAAAGCCATCCCAACCAATCTTTACCTAACCAAACCTAACCGAACGTAACATAACCCAAACAAGCGTGCCACGGCGGCTGTTGCGGGCCTCCACAGAGACAATCAGATGCCAGCAGAGCAATGCAGAGCGCAGATATCGATCGAACAGTAGCGTATAGCACTAAAGTCAAGTATGTACTAGCCAAACATATCCTAACCAAGCTAAGCCAAACGTGACATATCTCAATCATATGTGCCGCGAACATTATTGCTGGCCTCCACAGAGTCAAGCAGAATATACTAGAACACAGTAGAGCGCAGAAAACCGCCGCATTGCTGCGTAAAGCACAAAGGTCGAGGATATCCTATCCTAACCTGTCCTAACTTAACCTAACATGATGTGGCCCAACTGAACGTAACGTGGCGAGACCACTATTGCTGGCTTTTACGGCGCCATGCTGAACATATTAGAGCAGACTAGAGCGCAGAAGTCCATCGAATAGCAGCATATGCCGTGAAAGTCAGACAAGTAGACCCTAGGGAAGCGAAACCTAACACAACCTATCGTGCGGAGACCACGATTGCTGGAGCCCCAGAGCCACGCAGCGCATACTAGTGCACAGTAGAGGGCAGAAATACACCGAATAGCGGTGTATAGCGCAAGAGTCATAGCTAGCCAATCCTAACCAAACGAATCGTTACGGAACCAAACGTAACATAACTCAACCCGTAGTGCCGGGGCGGCTATTGCTGGCTTCCCTAGAACCAAACAAAGCATGTTAGAAGACAGTATGGCGCGGAGGCTCTCCTAATAGCAGTATATAGCGCAAAAGTCAATGATATCCTCTCGTACACTGACCAAACGTAATGTAACCAAACGTAGTATAAACCAAACAAACGTGCCGGGACCACCATTACTGGCATTCCCAGAGTCGAGCAGGGTATCGTGGAGCAATGTATAGAGTAGAAAACAGCAGAATAGCAGTGTGTAGAACAGAAGTCCAGGCTTCCCTCTCTTAATCCATCCAAACGTAATGCAACCAAACGTACCATAACTTAAACCAACGTGACGAGACCATTATTGCTGGATTCCCCAGTGCCAAGCAAAACATATTACAGGGACTATGGAGTAGAAGTGAATAGAATAGCAGTGTGTACCACAAAAATCTAAGCTATCCTGTCCTAACCTCGCAATTGTAGCATACCCAAATGTTACATAACCCAACCTAACGTGCCCAGACCAGTGTTGCTGGCCTCCCCACCGCCAAGCAGAACATATTTCGGGAGAATGGGGTGCAGAAGTCAATAGGAAGGCAGTGTGTTGCAGAAAGGTCAAAGCTATCCAATCGTAACCCGTGCTAACGTAACCTTACCAAACGTAACCTAACAAAATATAACGTTCCGCGGCCACTATTGCTGGCCTCCCCAGATCCAAGCAGAGCATATTAGAGCACGGTATAGCGCAGAAGTGAACCGAACAGCAGTATATAGGACAGACGTCGAAAATATCCTCTCCTAGCCTAACCCATCGTAACCCAACCGAATGTAGCCTAACTCTAATTGAAGTTCCGAGACTACTATTACTGGCCCCAGAGCATAGTAGGTCGCAGAAATCCATCGTGTAGCAGTGTACACCACAGAAGTCGAAGTTTACCTATCCTAAGCTGACAAAACGTAACATATCCAAAGGCAAGCTAATCGAACCCAATGAGCCTGGACCACTATTGCTGGCCTGCCCACCGCCCAGCAAAACACATAACAGGAGAGTAGAGCGCAGATGCCCATAGGAAGGCGGTGTTTGGCACAAGAGTCAAGTCTACCCCGTCCTCACCTAGCCCCACCTGACATAGCCAGACGTAACGTATCTGAACCTAACTTGCCGCAACCGCTATTGCTGGCCTGGCCAGAGTCCAGTTGAGTATAGGACAGAAGAGTAGAGCATAGAAATTCGCCGAATAACAGCGCAAACCACGAAGGTCCAAGCTATCCACACCAAATCCCAACTAACATAATCTACCCAAACGTAGCATAATTCAATCTAACGTGCCGACACCACTATTGCAGGCCTCCCCAGAGACAAGCATTAATTTTAGAGCACGGTATATCGCTGAATCCCACCGGAAAGCTGTATATAGCCCAAAAGTCAATGCTAACCTATCCTGCCCTGACCAAACGTAACATAGCCAGATGTAGCCAAAATCAAACTATCGTGCCGGGACCCATATTACTGGCCTCCCCAGAGGCGAGCAGAGTATGGTAGAGCATACCAGAGCGCAGAAATAACACGTATAACAGTCTATGCCAGGAAAGACAAAGATAACCTTAACTAACCCTAACGAACTTATCCTGACCAAACGTAGCACAACTAAACCTGACGAGCCGAGGCCGCTATTACTGGCCTCCCCTGAGCCAAACAAAGCATATTAGAGCACAGTAGGGCGCAGGAATCCGTCGTATAGCAGTGCATACCACGAAAGTCAGAGCTATCCATAACAAGCCCAAATAAACGTAACCTTACCAAACATAATCCTACTCAACCTAACATCCCGATACCACCATTGCGCGCCTCCACATAGACAGGCAGATCATGTTAGATCACATTATAGCGCAGTAGTCCACCGAATAGCAGTATAAAGCACAAAAGTCGAAGGAATCCTCTCCTAGCCTAACCAAACGTAATAT
>NW_016910761.1:17715-21946 GCF_001483705.2 Eufriesea mexicana
CAGGAGCAATATTCCATGCGTCCACATTGACATGCAGAGTGTGATAGCGCACAGAAGATCGCAGAAGTCCATAGAATAGCTGCGTGTTGCACAAAAGTCTGAGCTATCCTGACCAAACACAGCGTAACCTAACCTAGGCGAACGTGGTCTAAACCAACCTAACGTGCGGCGAACTCAACAGCTGCCCTCCAAAGAGCCAAGCAGAATATGCTAGAGCACAGCAGAGCGCTGAAATTGAACGTATAGCGGTGTGTAGCACAAAGGTCAAAGCTATCCCATCCTAACCTAGCCAAACGTAACGTAGCAAACGTAGCTTAACACCTCCTATCGTGCCGAGACAACTATTGCTGCCCCTGCCGAGCCAAGCAGAAGATATTAGAGGAGAGTAGGGCGCAGATGTCCATGCAGTCGCACTGCATAGCACAATAGTCGGAGTTACACTATCCTGACATAGCCAAACGTAATATTTTCGAACGTAGCTTAACTCAAACTAACGCTCCGAGACCAACCTTGCTTGCCTCCCCAGAGCAAAGCAGAAAATACTAGGGCACAGCACAGCGCACAGGTCCACCGAAAAACAGGCTATACCACGAAAGTCAAAGCAATCCAGACCTAACCCAAACTAGCATAACCTCACAGACCGTAGCCTAACTCAACCTAACGTGGAGAGACCACTATTGCTGGCCTCCACTGAGCCGAGCAGAGTACAGCTGAACAATGTAGAGCGTAAAAATCCAACGAACAGCGGCGTATAACACAAAAGCCGAAGTTATCCCATCCTAACCTGACCAACCGTAACATTACCAAACGTAGCATAACACAGCCTATCATGCCATGACCACTATTGCTGGCCCCCTTGAGTCGAGCAGAGTATCGTAGAACACAGTAGAGCGCAGAAAGCCACCAAATAACAATGAACAGCACAAAAGTCGAAAATACCCAGACCTAACCAGATCAAACCTCACCTAGCCAAACGTAGAGGTACAAACACCAACGTGCCGCGAACACTATTGCAGGCTTCCACAGGGTCTAGCATATTAGAGTAGAGTACAGTGGAGCGCGGGAATCCGCCGAGTAACTGCGTATGGCACGAAAGTCAAAGCAACCCTAACCTTATCCCAAACTAACCTAACCAGGCGTAACATAACACAACCTAACGTGCGGCGACCACTACTGCTGGCCTCCCGAGAGACGAGTTGAGTATAGTAGAGTAACGAACAGCATAGGTATCCGCCGAATCGCCGTGTCAAGCACAAAAGTAGAAGATAACCTTTCCTAACATAACCAATCGAAATATAACCAAACGCGACATAACTCAGACCAACGTGCCAATCCCGGGGACAAGCTGAAACGATTCGGGCACTTTATGGTGCAGGAATCCGCCTAATAGCGGAATGTAGCACTAAAGTCGATGCTATCCTCTCCTAACCTAACCAATCGTAACATAATCACACGTAACACAACCCAAACTATCGTGATTTCCAATCGTAACATAACCGAACGTAGCCTCACAGGACCTATCATGCCGTGACCACAATTTCTGGACGCCCCAGCGCCAACCAGAGCATATTACAGCAGAGTATTCTCAGAGACAAGAAGGACATACTAGAGCTCAGTAGGCCGCAGAAGTGCACCGAATTGCAGAGCACGGCGCAAAAGCTCATGACACCTTTACCTAACCTAACCAAATCCAACCGAACCGAACGTGGCATGACTAATCGTAACGTGCCGAGAACACTATTGTTGATCTTGCCTTGGTCAAGCTGAAAATATTAAAGCGCTACAGAGCGCAGAAATCCACCTAATGGCAGACAATAGTAATAAAATCAAATCTATCCGCTACTAACAGAGCCAAACGCAATATAACCAAACCTAAGCTAACTCAGCCCAACGTGCCGCGACGACTATTGCCGGCCTCCCCAGAGCCAATCTTTGTTGCACGAAAATTAATGCTATCCTATCCGAACCTAACCAAACATAACATAAGCAGACATAGCGTAACCCAACCTGACGTGCAACGAAAGCTATTGCTGGCCGCGCCAGAGCTAAGCAGAGTATAACAGAACAACGTGGAACGCTGAAATCGCACTAACAGAAGTGTGTAGCATAATGTAAGAGGTACCCGAATCTAATCTGACCTAACCTAACCTAGTCAAACGTATCCAATCCCAACTTAACGTGCCTAGCCCACAATTGCTGTCCTCCCCACCTCCCAGCAGGTTGTATTAGAGGAGAGTAGAGCGCAGAGTTCCATAGAGCGGAAGCATATTGCACGAAACTCAAAGACATCCGAACACAATCCAAACAACCCTAACATAACCGAGCATAACCTAGTGCAACCTAACGAGCCATGGCCACTATTTCAAGCATTCTCAGATCAATGCACGGAATATTAAATCACAGTAGAGCGCAGAGACCCACTCAATAGCAATGTATAGCACGAAAGTCAAAGCTGTCCTGTCCTACCCTTACCAAATCTAACCGGACCAAACGCAATATAACTCAACCTAACCAGCCGCGACCGCTATTGCTGCTCTCCCCAGAGTCCAGATGTGTGTGGTAGAGCAATATAGAGCGCAGGAATCCACAGAATAGCAGCGTATGGCACAAAAGTCAATGATATCCTAACCTAACCTGATCTAACCTAATCTAATCAAACGTAGAATAAACAAACCTAACGATCAGAGACTTTTATTGCAGGCCTCCCCAGCGCCATGCAGCACATATTAGAGAACAGTAGAATCCAAACGTAGCATAACCAAACGTAACCTGGCTCAACATATCGCACAACGACCGCTACTACTGGCCTCCCCACAACCCAGCAGAACACATTAGTGGAGAGTAGGACGCCGAAATCCATATAATCGCAGTGTACATCAGAAAAGTCAAAGCTACCCAAGCCTATGGGATACCAACGTTTCATAACCGAACATAGACTGACTCAACTAAGCCTGCCGAGACCGCTATTGCTGCTCCCCACAGAGACAAAAAGGACATACTAGAGCAGAGTAGTACGCCAAAAGCCACAATATATCTGTGTACAGAGTGAAGGTTGAAGCTACACGCAATAAAGCATCGCCAAACCCAACCTAATCGTACGTCACATGATTCCGCACAACCTGCCGGGTCCGCCATTTCTAGACTTCCCAGAGCCGAGCTGAGGGTATTAGAGTACTGTGGGGAACATGTATCCACCTAATAGCAGACTATACCACTAAAGTCAAAGCTACCCCTTCCTAACCCAGCCAGCGGTAACATAATCAAACGTTACCTAACACAGCTTAACGTGCCCGGACAGCTATTGCTAGCCGCCCCTGATTCAAACGGGAAACGGTTGTGGATTGTAGAACGCAGAAGTTCATGGAACCAAAGTGCATATCAGAAGAGTCACAGCTGCTCCAACGTAACCCAAACCAACAGGACATATACAAACGTAGTCTAACTAAACCTAACGTGACATAGCCGCTATTCCTACCCATCTCAGAGCCAAGCAGGACATACTACATCACAGTAGGGCGCAAAAATACAACGAATAGCAGTGTTCAGCGAAAAGTTAAAGCTACCCAGTGCAATCATAGCCTGAAACAACCTACCCGGACGTAACATGACTAAGCGTAACGTGCCGAATCCACTATTGCTGACCTTCGCAGGGCTAAGCTGAAAGCATTAGAGCACTGCAGGGCGCTGATATCCGGCTAACAGGAGACACTAGCACTAAGATCCAAGCCGTCCTCTCCTGACCCAACCAATCGTTGAATAACGAGGCGTAACCTAACTCAACCTAACGTGCCGCGACCACCATTACAGGCCTCCTCGGGGTCAAGCGGAATACAGAAATGTAGAACAGAGGGCAGAAATCCGTCGAATCGCAGTGCATATCAGAAAAGTCTAACCATCCCAAACCTAACACAAACCAACTGAACAAAACCAAACATAGCCTATCTCAACCTAACCTGCCGAGACCGCTTTTGCTGCCCCCACAGAGGCAAGCAGGACATAGTAGAGTACAGTAGATCGCAGAAATCCACCGCATTGCAGCGTACTGCACAAAAGATAAAGACACACTGTCCAAACATTGCCTAACCCAACCTAACCGAACGTAACCTGACACCACAGAACGACCGAGACCACTATTGCTGGCCTCCCCAGAGTCGAGCAGAACACGTGCCTGGAGAGTAGATAGCAGAAATCCAAATAATCGATGGGTACATCAGAAATGTCAAAGCTACCC
>NW_016910762.1:0-18833 GCF_001483705.2 Eufriesea mexicana
ACATTAGTCAGGAGTTGGACGAAGAAACCCATAGAACCGCAATCTATATCAGAAAGGTCAAAGCTACACAAACCAAACACAAACCAACAGAACATAACCAAACATAGCGTAAATCAAACCATCGTGCCGCGACCGTCGTTGCTGCCATCCCGAGAGTCAGGCTGAAGATATTACGGCATAGTTGGGCGCAGAAAACCACCTAATATCAGACTGTAGCAGCACAGTCAAAGGTACCCTCTCCTAACCTAACCAACCGTGACACAACCAAACGTGTCCTATCTCAACCTTACGTGCAGAGACCACTATTGCCGGCATTCCCAGAGCCAAGCTGAAAGCATTAGAGCACTGTAGCGCGCAGTGGTCCATCTAATAGCAGAATAGAGCACTAGAGTCAAAGATGTTCTCTCCGAGCCCAGTCAATCCTAACATAACGAAACGTAACCTAACGCAAACTAACATACCGCGACCACTATTGCTGACCTCCCGAAATCCAAGCAGAACACATTAGCGGAGAGTAGATCGCAGAATTCCATTCGAATTGCAGTGTATAATAGAAAAGCCTAAGCTACTCAAACTTAACCCGAACAAACAGAACGTAGCCATACATAGCGTAGCTAGAAAAGCCTAAGCTACTAAAACTTAACCCGAATAAACAGAACGTAGCCATACATAGCGTAGCTCAACCTACAGTGCCGAGACCGATATCGCTGCCAACCCCAGAGCCAAGCAGGGCACACTAGATCACAGTAGGGTGCAGAAATCCACCGAACAGCAATGTACAGCACAATAGCTAAAGCCACCTTTACCAGGCACAGCCCAACCCAACATAACCGAACGTAGCATGACCCATCGTAACGTGGCGAGACCACTATTTCCGACCTTGCCAGAGCCAAGATAAAAATAACAGCGCGCTGTAGGGCGTAGAAATACACCTAATGGCAGACTATAGCACTATAGTCAAAGCTATCCTCTCCTAACATAGCCAATCGTGACATAATCTATCGTAACTTAACTCAAACTGGCGTGTCGCGAACACTATTGCTGGCCTCCACAAAGCCAAGCAGAATATATCAGTGGACAGCAGGACGTAGAAATCCATAGAATCTCAGTGTATAACAGAAAAGTCAGAGCTACCAAACCTAACCCATGCCAGCAGAGCATAGCCGAACACGGCCTATCTCAACCTAACATGCCGAGACATCTACTGCTGCCCTGCCGAGAGTCAAGCAGGTCATACTAGATCCCAGCGGAGCGCAGAAGTACACCGTATAGCAATGTACAGCACAAAAGTTAAACCTACACTGACAAAACTTAGCCTAAGCCAACATAGGCGGACGTAACTTGACTCACATAACTAGCCGAGGCCACCATTGCTGCCCTTTCCAGGGCAAAGCAGGATATACTAGAGCAGAGTAGATCTCAGATATCCACCGAGTAGCAGTGTACAGCACAAGAGTTGAAGCTATCCTGATCTAACTTAGCCAAACCCAACCTAACCGAACGCAACCTGACTAAACATAACTCGCCGAGACCACTATTGCTGGCCTTCACAGGGCGAAGCTAAAAATAACAGATCAATGTAGTTCGCTGAAACCCACCTAATAGCAGACTATTTTGCTAGAGTCAAAGCTATCCTCCACAAAGCTAATCAACCGTAACGAAACCAAACGTAGCATAACTCAACCTAAGGTGCCGAAACCGCTATTGCTGGCTGCGCAGAGACAAGCTGAAAATAATAGAGCACTGCGTGGCCAGATACCCACCTAACAACAGACTATAGCACTAATGTGAAGGCTATTTTCTGCGAACGTAACCAATCGTGACACAACCAAACGTAACCTGACTCAGCCCATCGTATCGCGATCACAAAGGCTGGTTCACGAGAGCAAAGCAGAACACATTAGTGGAGAGTAGAACGCAGAAATCCATGGAATCTTAGTGTATATATGGAAAGTCAAAGCTATCCGAGCCTAACCCAAACAAACAGAACGTAGCCAAACATAGTGTAACTCAATCTAACGTGGCGATACACAATTGCTGCCCTCCGCAGAGCAAAGCAGGACATACTAGAGCAGAATAGATCTCAGATATCCACCGAGTAGCAGTGTACAGCACAAAAGTTAAAGCGTTACTAACCAATCTTAGCCTAACCCCACTTAATCGATCGTAACCTGGCTCATCATAACGTGCCGAGGACGCTATTCGTGTCCTTCCCAAAGCCCAGCTAGAAATGTTACATCACTGTTGGGGGCCGAAATCCACCAAATAGCAGACTATAGCACTAAAGTGAAAGCTATCCTCTCCTAACCAATCAAACCGTAAAATAACCAAACGTAACATAGCTCAACCTAACGTACCGCGACCACTATTGATGGCCTCCCCAGAGCCAAGCAAAGTACGTTAGTTGAGACTAGAGCGCAGAAAGCCGTAAAACCGCAGTGTGAATCGTAAGAGTCAAAGCCACCCAAACCTTACGGGTACCAACAGAACATAGCCAAACGTAGCCTACTAGCTCAGCCCAACGTGTCGAGACGGCATTGCTGCCAACACCAGAGCAAAGCAGGACATACCAAGGCATTGTAGAGCGCAGAAATCCTCCGGGTAGCAGTGTGCAACACAAATGTTGAAGGTATTCCTACCAAACTTTGCCTGGCCCGTCGTAACCGGGCGTAACCCGACCAAACATAACGTGCCGAGACCACTATTCCCAGAGCTAAGATGAAAATATTAGTGCAGAGTAGGGCGCTGAAATCCACCTAATAGCAGACTAGAGCAATAAAGTCGTAGCTACCCTGTCCTTACCTAACCAACCGTTACATTGCCAAACTTAATAAAACACTACCTAACGGGTCACCACCACGATTGCTGGCCTCCCCAGAGCCTAGCAGAATATATTAGAGGAGAGTAGAGCGCAGAAATCCATAGAAACACAGAGTACAGTAGATAGGTGGAAGATACGCAATCCTAAATCAAACTAACATATCAAAACCTGACGCAGCATGCTCAGCTTATCGTGCCGCGACCAATATTGCTGGCTTCCACATGGCGAAGCTAATTAGAGTAGAGCGCAGTGAAGGGCAAGAAACCGCCGAGTAAAAGTGTATAGCACGAAAGTCATAGCTACCCTAACCACACATAACCCAACCTAACCTAACAGAACGTAACCCAACACATCCTAACGTGCCAAAACCACTGTTGCTCGCATCCCGAGAATCGAGCAGTGTATAGTAGAGCAATGTAGAGCGCAGAAATCCGCCGAATAGCAGTGTATAGCAAAAAGTCAAATCTACCCGGTCCTAACATATCCAAACGTAATATAACCAAACGCAGCCTAACCTAACATAACGTGCCGAGACCACTATCTCTGGCCCCCCAGAGCCGATCAGAACATACTGGAGCAGGGTATAGAGCAGAAGGCCTACGAATAGCAGAGTGTATCAAAAAAGTCAAAGAAATCCTTACCTAACCCTACATAACCTAATATAACCAAACTTAGAATGACAAAGCCTAACGTGCGGAGGTCTCTATTGCTGGCCTCCCCAGGGCCAAGCAGAACAGATTAGAGAAAAGTAGGGCGCAGAAATGTACGAATAGCTGTGTATAACACAAAAGGCAATGCCATTCTAGGCAAACGTAACCTAACCTAATCTAACCGAACGTAACATATCTCAACCTATCGTGCCGCGGCAGTTATTGCTGGTCCCCTAGGGTCGAGAAGAGTACGGTAGAGCAACGAAGAGCGCAGAAAACCGCAGAGTAGCAGTGCACAACACAAAAGACGAAGATATACTTTCCTAACCTAACCAAACGTAACATAACGAAACGTAATCTAACACAACCTTGCGTGCCAAGACACTACTGCTGGCCTCCCCATCCCCAAACAGAAAATATAGGAGGAAAGTGCAGAGCAGGAGTCAATAGAATAGCAGTGTATACCAGAAACGTCAAAGATATACAAACAAAACGCATGCTGAACGTAACCTAACTAGAACTAACGAGCCTACACCACTGATGACGACCTCCCCAGAGCAAGGCAGAGTATATTAGGGCAGAGTAGATCGCTAGAATCCTCCGAATAGCAGTGTATAGCACAAAGGTCACAGTTATGCAATCCTAACCTTACCAAACGAGACATAGCCAAACGAACCTAACACAGACTAACGCGCCTACCCCACAGTTTCTGACCTCTCCAGAGCAAGGTAGAACGTATTAGAACACAGTAGAGAGCTGGAATCCACCGAATGGCAGTTTACAGCGCGAAAGTCAAAGCTATGCTATCCTAACCCAGCCAATCGTAACATAACCAAGCAGAACCCAACTCAGACCAACGCGCCGAGGCCTATACTGCTGGCCACCACATAGTCAAGCAGAATTTACCAGAGCACAGTAGAGTGCAGAAGCCCACGCAATGATATCCCAACCTATCCCAAACAAACCTAACCTAACCTAACGTAACATAACACAGCGTAATGCGCCGCGGTCACAATTTCTGGCATTCGCAGATCAAAGCGTGGAATATTAGATCGAAGTGAAGCGCAGAAACCCGCAACATGGCAGTGTTTAACACAAAAGACGAAGATACACTATCTTAACCTAACCAAACGTGACTTGAGTGGACGTTACGGAACGCAACCTGACGTGCCACGACCGCTATTGTTAGCATCACGACAGCCAAGCAGAGTATAGCAGAGCAATGTAGAACTCTGGCATCGTCCGAATAGCAGCGTACAGCACAAATGTCAAAGCTATCCTAATCAAACCCAAGCAAACCTAACACAAACAAACGTAACATAGGTCAACCAAACGTGCCGAGACAACAATTGCTGGCCTCGCCAGAGCCAAGCAGAATGTACTAGAGCAATCTAGAGCGCAGAAATACACCGAATAACAGTGTGTAGCACGAAGGTCAAAGCTATCATAACCAAACTTAGCCTAACCTGTCCGAACCAAGCGTAACCTAACTCAAACTAATGTGCCGCAACCGCTATTGATCGCCTCGCCAGACTCGAGGAGAGTATGGTAGAGCAATGTAGAGCGCATGATACCACGGAATAGTTGTGTTTGTTACAAATGTCGTGGTTAACCGAACATAACCTGACATAACCTAACCTAACCATACGTAGAATAACTGAAAATAAATTGCCTCGAACACAGCTGCTGGAGTCTCCACAGCCAGCAGAATGCTGTAGAGCGAAGCAGACCGCAGGAATCCACCGAGTAACAGTTTACAGCACGAAAGACAAATTTATCCTAACCAATCATAGCCCAAACTAACCTAACATAACCAAACATAACCTGACCCAGCATAAGGTGCCGCGATCACTATCACTCGCATCGTCAGAGCCGAGCAGAGTACAGTAGAGCAATGTAGAGCGCATGACTCCACCGAAAAGCTGTGTTTGTGTACAAAAGTCGTGGGTAACCAAACATAACCAGACATAAACTTACGTATGGAAACCTAGCATAACTGAGCATAAAGCCGCGACCGCTGCTGCTGGCATCCCCAGAGCCACGGAGAATATCGGAGAGCTATGTAGAGAGCACAAATCCACCGAATGGCAGTGTATAGCACAAAAGTCAAGGCTATCGTTTCCTAACCTGGCCAAGTGTAACGTAAGCGTACGTAACACAACACAAGACAATGCGCCGAGACCACTATTGCTGGCCTCCCAAGAGCCAAGTAGTAAATATTAGAGCAGAGTTGAGCGCATAATCCCGTCGCATTGAAGTGTATAGCACAAAAGACAGAGATACTCTGACCTAACATGTCCTAACCGAACATGTCAGAACTTAGAGTAACTCAACATAACATTACGGGACCAACATTGCTGGCCTCTCCAGAGCCAAGAAGTACACATTAGAGCACACTAGAGCGCAGAAAGCCACCCCATTGCAGTGAAGAAGGCAAAAGCCGTAGATATCCTAACATAACCTGATTTAATCTGACCAAACCGAACGTTGCATAACTCAACATGACGCGTCGCACCACTGTACCTGGCCTCCCCAGAGCAAAGCAGAATTGAGTAGAGCACAGTAGATCACAGAAATCAACCGAGTAGCTGTGCAAACCACATATGTCGATGTAGCCTCTCCTAACCTAGCGAAACGTGAAATATCCGAACGTAACCAAGCTCAGCCTAACATGGCGAAACCAATATTCATGGCCTCACTGGAACACGGCAGAAGCCCCACGGCACTGCCTAGCGTAGATATCCACCTCACTCCAGTGTGTAGTGAAAAAGTCGAAGATACCCTAACTTTACCTGTCCTAATCTAACACAACCAATCTTAGCACAACTCAACATAACGTGCCGAGATCACTATTGCTACGCGCCCCAGGCCCAAGCAGAACATAATAGAGCACACTAGAGCGCAGAAGTCCACCGAACAGCAGTGAATAGTACAAAAATCAAAGCTACCCTGTCTTAATATATCCAACCTCAACGTGCCCAGACGTAGCATAACCGAGCCTATCGTACCGCTGCCACAATTGCTGGTCTCCTCAGAATCCAACCATAACGTGCCCAGACGTAGCATAACCGAGCCTATCGTACCGCTGCCACAATTGCTGGTCTCCTCAGAGTCGAGAAAGGCTTACTATAGGACAGTGGAGCGCAGACATCCATAGTACCGCTGTGTACAGCACAAGAGTCCTGACCATCCAGATCTAACTGAGGCTAACCTAATATAACCAAACGCAGCCTACCTAAACGTAACGTGCCGCGACCACTATGGTTGGCCTCCTCAGAGCCGAGCAGGATATAGTGGAGCACTGTCGAGCGCAGAGGTCCACCCGAAAACAGTGTACAGCACGAAAGCCGAAGCTACACTTACTGAACGTCGTCTAACCCAAACCAACCATACGAAACGTAACGCGACCTAACGTGCCGAGACCAATACTGCTGGCATACCCAGGACTAAGCAGAAGATATTTGTGCGCAGCAGAGGGCAAATATCGGTGGATAGCAGTGTATTGCACAGATGTCTAAACTACCATATCCTAACCTCACCAAACTTAACATAACCAAACGTGGCATAGCTCAACCTAACGAGCCGAGACCACTATTGCTGACATCCACAGAGACAAGCGGAATGTACTAGGGCACAGTAGAACGCAGAAATACGCCGCATTTTTGTGAATAGCACAAAGGCCGTAGATATCCTAACATAACCATCGCAAACTAACCTACACGGAACGAAGCCTAACCCATCATAACATGGCTAGACAGCTATTGCTGACCTCCGTAGTAACAAGCAGAATGTACTAGAGCACAGTAGAGCACAGAAATCACCGGACTGCAGTGAACAGCACTAAGGCCGTAGATAAGATATCCTTACCTCGCCTAATTTAACATAACCGAACGTAGCATAACTCTACATTACGTGCCGCGACCACTGCACCTGGCCTCCGCAGAGCCAAACAGAATGCGGTAGAGCACAGTAGACCACAGGAACCCACGGAAAAGCGGTGTAAAGCACAAAAGTCGAAGTAGCCTATCCTAACCTAGCCAAACGTAACACATACAAACGTAACCAAACTCTACCTAACAGGAATAGACAAACATGCTGACCTCCACAGGAGCAAGCAGAGTGTACTAGAGCACAGTAATGCGCTTAAATTCACCGCACTGCAGTGAAAAGCACAAAAGTCGAAGGTATCCTAACATAACCTGACCTAACCTGACCTAACCAAGCGTAGCGTAACTCAGCACAGCGTGTCGCGACCACTGCTGCCGGACTCCCCAGAACCAAGGAGAATGTTGTAGAGCACAGTAGATCACAGATATCCTCCGAATTGCAGTGTATAGAAAGAAAGTCAGGGTTACGCTGACCAAACTTAAACAAACCTAGCCTTACCTGACATAAACAAACGTAACATAACATAACCCAACTTGCCACGGCCATTATTCCTCGAACCCAGATTCGAGCAGAGTACAGTAGAGCAATGTAGAGCGCAGAAATTCACCAAATAGCAATGTACAGCACGAAAGTCAAAGATGTCCCAACCTACCCTGACCTAACCTAACCTAACTGAACGCAGCACAGCTCAACATAAGGTGCCGCGACCACTGCTCCCGGCTTCCCCTGAGCAAAGTAGAGAGTAGCAGAGCACAGTAGATCACGGAAGTCCAACGAATAAGGGTGCATAGTGCGAAGGTCATAGCTACCCTAACAAAACATAAACAAACCGAACATAACCAAACGTAACCTAACTCAACCTGACTTGCCAGGATCACTGCTACTGGCTACACCGGAGCCAAGCAGAACATGGTGGAGCGCAGTATGGCGCAGAAGTCCACTGAATGTCATCGAATGCCACGGAAGTCTGAGATATTCTCCCCTAACATAACCAAACATGTCATGTGCAACCGTAACCTAAATAAACCAAACTAGCCGAGACCAATCTTGCTGGCTTCCCAAGAGCCAAGCAGAGGATATTAGAACGCAGTACAGAGCAGGTGTCGGAGGACATGGGTGTATAGCACAGGCGTCTAAGCTATCCTGTCCTAACCTCTCCAAACGTATAACAACCAAACGTGGCATAGCTCAACCTAGCATGCCGAGACCACCATTGCCGGCATCCACAGAGTCGAGCAGAGCATACTAGAGGACAGCAGGGCGAAGAAGTCCATGGAATCGCAGTGTACAACACAAAAGTCATATCCATCGCGGCCTAACCCAAGCTACAGTAACCTAATCATGGGCAGTATACCTCAACGAAACGTGCCGCGGCCACTATGGCTCGCCTCCCCAGAGTCCAGCAGAGTATAGTGGAGTAATGTAGAGCACAGAAATCCAACGAATAGCAGTGTATAGCGCGAAAGTCAAAGCTATCCTAACCAAACCTAACCTAACCTAACATACCAGAACGTATCCTAACTAAAACTGACGTGCCGCGAACGCTATTGCTCGCCTCCATAGAGACGAGCAGAGTGTAGTAGAGCACCAGAGAGCGCAGAAATCCTCCGAATAGCAGCGTGTGTTACAATAATATATGGTATCCTAACCAAACCTGGCCTAAGCTAACCGAACCAAACGTAGCATAACTGGACGTAACGTGTCGCGGCCACTGCTGCAGGCACCCTCAGAGACAAGCAGAATTGAGCACGACACATTAGATCATAGAAGTCCCCGAATAACAGTGTATAGCACGAAAGCCAAAATAACCGAACTTAGTCCAACCTAACCTAACCAAACGTAACCTGACTCAAAATAACGTGCCCGACAACTATCACTCGACCCCACGGAGCCGAGCAGTGTATAGTATAGTAATGTAGAGCTCAGATATCCACCGAATAGCTGTTTACTGCACAAAGGTCAAAGAAATTCTAACCGGGCATTCCTAATCTAACCTAACGATACGTAACCTTACTCAACCTAACGTGCCAGGACCACTAACACTGGACACCCCAAAGCCAAGCAGAGCATAATAGAGCACATTAGAGGGAAGAGGTCCGTGGAACAGCAGTGTATAGCACAAAAGTCGAGGTAGCATATCCTAACCTAGCCAAACGTATCATAACCGAACGTAACCTAACTCAGCCAAACAGAACTAGACCATTCTTACTGGCCTCCACATGGACAAGCCGAATGCTCTAGGGAGCAGTTGTGCGCAGAAATCCACCGCACTGTAGTGAACAGCACAAAAGTCGAAGATATCCTAAACTTATCTAACCAAACCAAAGGTAGCACATCTCAACATAACGAGCCGCGGCCGCTGCTCCTGGCCTCCCCAAAGCCTAGCAGAATGTAGTAGAGCACAGTGGATCGCAGGAATCCACCGAAGAACAGGGCATTGCCCGGAAGTCAAAGTTTCCCTGAACAAGCTTAGCCTAACCTAACATAACCCAACGAAACATTCCACGACCACTACTGCTCCCCTCCCCTGAGTCAAGCGGTGTGTAGTACAGGAACTTACAGCGAAGAAATCCTCCGAATAGCAGTTTACAGCACAAAGGTCAAGGAAACCCTAATCGAGCCTTCCTAACCTAACGTAACGAAACGCAACCTTACTCAACCTAACGTGCCAAGACCAGTATCACTGGCCACTCCAGAGGAAAGCAGAGCATATTATAGCACATGAGAGCGCAGAAGTCGAATAGCTATGTATAGCGCAAAATGCAAGGTATCCTAAACTAACCAAGCCAAACGTAACATAACGAAACGTAACAAAACTCAACCTAATATGACGAGACCATTATTGCTGGCCTCCACAAAGACAAGCAGAAAGTACTAGAGCACAGTAGTGCGCAGAAACCCACCGCACTCCAGTGAATAACGCAGATGTCGAAGATATCCTAAAATATCCTTAACAAACCTAACCAAACCATACGTAACACAACACCACCTAACGTGCCGACGTCACTATTGCTGGCCCCACGGAGCCAAGTAGAAAATATTCGAATGCAGTGGAGCGCAGAAATCCGCGGGCAGCAGTGTGTAGCGCAAAATCTTAAGTTAGCCTGACGGTGCTTACCATAACCTAATCCAACGAAACGTAGCCCAACTCAACCTAACATGACGAGAGCACTATTGCTGGTCTCCCAACTGCCAAGCAGAACACATTAGTGGAGTGTAGGACGCTGAAATCCATACAAACGCAATGCATATCGGAAAAGTCAGAGTTACCCAAAACTAACCCTAAACAGACGAAAATAGCCAATAGTAGCCTAACTCTAACTAACGTGCGGATGCCGCCATTGCAACCCTTCCCAGAGTCAAGCTCGACATACCAGAGCAATTCGGGGCGACAAAATCCACCGAATAGCAATGTACTGCACAAAAGTTAATGCTATCACGACAAAACATAGCTTAACCCATCCTAACAGAACGTGACCTGACCCATCATAACGTGCCGAGACCACTATTGCTGGCCTTCCCAGACAAAAGATGAAAGTATTAGAGCTCTGTAGGGAGCAGAAATCGACCTAATTGCAGACTATAGCACTAAAGCCAAAGCCATCCTCCCCTAACCTAACTAACCATAAGATAACAAAACGTAACATATCTAATCCTATCGTGCCGCGACCCCTATTGCTGGCAACCCCAGAGCCAAGGAGAACAAATTAGTTTAGAGTAGAACGCAGAAATCCATAGACTCGCAGTGTATACCAGAAACCAATAACCTACCCAAGCCTAACCCAAACCAAATGGTCATAACCAAGCATAGCATATCACAACATGACGTGCCGAGACCGCTATTGCTGCCCACCCGTGAGCCAAGCAGGATGTACTAGAGCAAAGTTGATCACCGAAATCCGCCGAATAGCAGCGTACAGCACAAAAGTTAAAGCTGCCCTTTCCAAACATTGCCCATCTGAACCTAACCGAACGTAACCTGACACATCATAACGAGACGACGATATGATTTCTGGAATTGTCAGGGCCAAGTTGAAAATATTAGAGCACTGCAGGTCGCAGAAGTCCACCCAATAGCAGTCAATGGTACGAAGGTGAAAGCTATCCTCTCCTAACCTAACCAAACGCAACATTATCAAACGTAACTTAACTCAACCTAACGTGCCGCGACCACTATTGCTGGCCTTCCCAGGGTTAAGCGGCACACGTTAGTGGAGAGCAGAGCGCAGAAATCTATATAGTCGCAGTGTAAATCAGAGAGGTCGAATCTACCCAAGCCTATCCCAAACATACAGAAGATAACCAAACACAGCCTGACTCAAAATAACGTGCAGCGACCTGTACTACTGGCCTCCCCAGAGCCAAGCAGGGCATACTAGAGCGCAGTAGAGCGCTGAAATACACCGAAGAGCAGTGTACAGCACAAAGGTTGAAGTTATACTGACAAAACTTAACCAGACCCAACCTAACGGATCGTAACATGGCACAACGTTACGTGCAGTGGCCACTATTCCTGGCCTTCGCAGAGCCGAGCTGAAAGCACTAGAGCACAGAATGGCGAAGAAATCCAAATAGCAGCAGACTGTAGCACTGAAGTCAAAGCTACATTCTCTTAGCCTAACCAACCTTAACATAATGGAACGTATCCTATATAAACCTAACGTGCCGCGACAGCTATTGCTGTCCTCCACGGAGCCAAGCGGAACACATTAGTAGAGAGTGCAACACAGACATCCGTAGAAATGCAGTGTATGTGAGAAAAGTCAAAGCTACCCAAACCTAACCCAAACCAACAGAACATAGACAAACATAGCTTGACTCAGATTAACGTGTCGGTACCGCTGTTGTTTCCCTCCCCAGAGCCAAGCGGAACACGTTACTGTGGAGTAGAACGCACGAATCAATAGAATCGCCGTGCATATCTGAAAAGCCAAAGCTACCCGAGCCTAATCCGAACCAACAGGGCACAACCAAGCATAGGCTAACCCAACCTAACGTGCCGAGACCGCTGCTGCTGCCCTCCGACCGCCAAGCAGGACATACTAGAGCACAGTAGAGCGCGGATATGCTCCCAATATTAGCGTACAGCCCAAATGTTGATGCTATCCTGACTAAACATTGCCTAACCCAACCCACCGAACTTAAACTGACTCAACATATCGTGCCGAGGCCACTGCTGCTGGCCTCTCCAGAGCCAAGCTGAAAGCGTTAGAGCACTGCAGGGAGCATAAATCCACCGAATAGCGGTGTACAGCACAAACGTTACAGCTGTCCTGTCCAAACATAGCCTGACCCAACCTAACCGAGCGTAATCTGACACATTATAACGTGCCGAGAACACTACTGCTGGCCTCGCCATTGCCAAGCTGAAAATATTAGAGCTGTGTAACGCGCCGAAATCCACCTAATATAAGACTCTAGCACAGAAGACAAAGCTATCCCCTCCTAACCTAAACAACTGTAATATGACCAAATCTAACCTAACTCAACCTAACGTGCTGCGGCCCCCATTCCTAGCCTCCGCAGAGTCTAGCAGAACATATTTGTGGAGAGTAGAAAGCAGAAATCCATAGAATTGTGTTGTATATCGGAAAAGTCAAAGCTAGCCGGCCCTAACCCAGACAAACGAAACATAATAAATATTGCCTGACTCAATCCAACGTGCCGAAACCGCTGTTGCTACCAGACTCAGAACCAAGTATGATATACTAGAGCACAGTAGAGCGCAGGAATCCGCCGAATATCTGCGTACAGCACCAAAATCATAGCTGTCCTTATCAAACGTAACCGAACCCAACATAACCGGTCGTAACCTGACTCAACGGAACGTGCAGAGGCCACCATTTCTGGCCTTCAGGGAACCAAGCTGAAAGCGTTAGAGTACTGTATGGCACAGGAATCCACCTAATAGCAGTCCATAGCAATAAGGTCAAAGCTACCTTTCCTAGCGTAACCAACCGTAACATGACCAATCGTAGCCAAGCTCAAGCTAAAGTGCCGCGGCCAATATTTCTAGCCTCCACAGAGCCACGCAGAACACATTAGTGGAAATCAGGACACAGAAATCCTAAGAATCGCAGTGTGTATCAGAAAAGTCAAAGTTGCCCTAGCATAACCCAAATCAACGGGACATAACCGAACACAGACTAACTAAACATAACGTGCCGAGATCCCTATTGCTTCCATTCCCAGAACCAAGCAGGGCACACTAGAGCTCAGTAGATCGCCGAAATCCAGCGAATAGCAGCGTACACCACAAAAGTTAATGCTATCCTGACCAAACATTGTCTAGCCCAAGCTAACCGAACGTAACCTGACCCAACATAGCGAGCCGACACCACTGTTGTTGGACTTCCCAGGCTCAAGTTGAAAATATTAATGCAGCTTAGGGAGCAGAGATCCACCTAATAGCAGGCTATAGCACTAAAGTCAAAGCTATCCTTTCCTAACCTAGAGAATCGTAACATAACCGGACGTATCCTAAACTACACTGACGTGCTGCGACCAATATTTCTAGCCTCTCCAGGACCAAGCAGGACATACTAGAGCACTGTAGAGCGCAGAAGTCCACCGAATAGCAGTGCACATCTCAGAAAATAAAGCTATCCTGACCAAACATGCGCTAACCCAACCTAAGCGAACGTAACCTAACTCATCTTAACGTGCCGCGATCACTACTGTTGGCCTCCAGAGAGTCGAACTGTGTATAGTGGAGCAATGTAGAGCGCAGAAATCCACCGAACTGCAGTGTACAGCACAAAAGCGGTAGCTATACCTTCCTAATCTAGCCAAGACTTACATACTTGGCGTCCTCGGAAACAGGCAGAATGTGATACCGCACAATAGTGCGCAGAAATCCATAGAATAGCAGTGCGCAGCACAAAAGTCGATGCTATACCAACCTAACCCAACGTAACCTGACATAACCAAACGTAGTCTAAGTTAACCAAACCTCCCACAACCACTATTGCTGGCCTCCCAGAGTTATGCAGAACATACTAGTGGAGAATAGAGCGCAGAAATCCAAAGAAACGCGGTGTACAGCAGAAAAGTCAAAGATATTGATACCTAACCCAAACGAACGCAACCTGACATAAGGAGGCCGAACACAACATAACTTGCCGAGACCACGTTTGCTGGCCTTCCCTGTGCCAAGCAGAACGAACTGGAGCACTGTAGGTCGCTGATATCCACCGAATAACAGTGCATACAGCAAAAGTCAAAGACGTCGCCTCCAACCCTATCCAATCGTAACATAACCAAACGTAACATAACAAAACCAAACGTTCCCCTGCCACGATTGCTGGCCAGATCCAAGCAGAATATGCTACTGCACAGTAGACCGCAGAGGTCCACCGAATAGCATTTCATACCATAAAAGTCAAAGCCATCCTCTCCAAACGTAACCAAACCTAACATAAACATACGTGACTTGAATCAAACGAACGTGCCACGACCGACATTGCTGGCATCCCAGGGACAAGCACAACTCATTCGAGAACAGTGGAGTGCAGGAATCCACCGAATGGCAGTGTATAGCACAAAAGTTGGAGCTATCCTTTGCTCACGTAGCCAATCGTAACATAACCAAACGTAACCTGACAAAGGATAAATTTCCGAGACAATCATTCCTGTCCTCCCCAGAGTCATGAACAACATATTAGGGGAGGGTAGGGCGCAGAAATCCATAGAATCGCAGCGTATGGCAGAAAAGTCAAAGCAGCCCAAACCTAACCCATGCCAGCATAAATCAAACACACGTAACATAATACAGACTAACGTGACGCGGCCACAATTCCTTGCATCCCCAGAGCAAAGCTGACCATATCGGAGCGTAGTGGAGCGGAGAAATCTACCAAAAGCAGGGAGTGGTGCCAAAGTGAGAGCTATACTATCCTAACCTAACCAAAGGCAACATAAGCAAATGCAACATAACTCCGCCTTACGGGCCGAGTGCACTACTTCTGGTCTCCACATAGCCAAGCAGAATGTACTATAGCACAGTAGAGCGCAGAAATCCATCGAGTAGGAGTGTATAGCACAAATGTCAAAGCCATCCTTACCAAACGTCACCTAACCTAGCCAAGCAAAGTGAACCACAACTCACCCCATCCTGCAGAGACCACTGTTGCTGGCCTCCACAGAGCCAAGCAGAACGTATTAAAGGAAGGTAGAGCGCAGAAATACATAGAATCGCAGTGCGTAGCACAATAGTCTAAGCTACACTGTGCTAAACTATCTAATCGTAACATAACAGAGCGTAACATAACACAACATAGCGTGTCGCGACCAGGATTGCTGGCCTCCCCAGAGTACAAGCGGAACATGCTAGTGGATAGTAGAACGCAGAAATCCACAGAACAGCAGTGTACAACAGAAAAGTCTTGGCTAACCGAACCTATCCCAAACCAACGTAACCTAACCAAACGCAGCCTAAGTCACCATAACGTGCATCTACCGCTATAGCTGGACTTCCAGAGCCAGGCAGAATAAAGTGGAGCACAGTGGAGCGTAGAGATCCACCGAAAAGCAGTGTACACCACGAAAGTCATATGTATCCAAACCTAACCCAAGCTAACGTAACGTAACCAAACGTTGCCTATCTCAAACTATCGTGTCGAGCACTCTATTACTGGCCTCCCGAGAGTTTGGCAGTGTGTAGCACAGCTGCGTAGAGCGTAGAAATCCACCGAATTGCTGTTTATAGCACAGAAGTCAAAGCTATCCTATTCTAAGCTATCCAAGCGTAGCATAACCGAACGCATCATAACTCAGACTATCGGTCCGAGAGCATTACTGCTGGCCTCCCCATAGCCAAGAAGAATGTACTAGAGCACTATAGAGGGCGAAAATCCGCCAAATAGCAGTGTATAGCGCAAATGTCAAAGCCATCCTAACCAAACTTATCCTGACATAAACTAACCGAACGCAACGTGACACAGCATAAATTGCAGGGACCTCTGCTGCTGGCATTCCCAGTGCCAACCTGAACATACTAGAGCTATGTAGAGCGCCGAACTCCACCGATTAACAATTTATAGCACAAAAGTCAAAGCCATCACCTGCTAACCTGAATAAACGTAACGTAACCAAACGTAACATAACACATCCCAACTTGCCGAGACCACTCTTGCTGCCCTCCCGAAAGCCAACCTGAACATACTAGAGAAGGGTAGATTGCTGAAATGCATGGAGTCGCAGTGCATGGCACAACAGTCGAAGCTACGATATCGTAACATGACCAAGCGTAACACAACCGACCGTAGCGTAACACAACCTAACGTGCCGAGACCCCGTTTTCCTGCCCCGACGGAGCCAAGCGGAATATACTAGAGCGCAGAAGAGCGCAGTAATCCACCGCATTGCCGTGTATAGTACGATAGTGAAAGAGATCCTAACCTAACATGTCCTATCCTAACTTAAGAGAACGTCGCATAACACAGCATAAGGTGCCGAGGCCCCTATTGCTGGCCTCCCAAGAGACAAGCAGAACATCTTAGTGGACGGTAGATACCTGAAATCCACCGAATGGCAGTGTACAGCACAAAAGTCAGAGCTATCATCTCCTAACCTAGCCCACCTTGTCATTACCAAACGTAACCTAGTACAACCTAACGTGCCGCGGGCACGATTGCTGGCCTCCACAGAGCCAAGCAGAACATACTTGTGGATGGTAGGACGAAGAAATACATAGAATTGCGGTGTATGTCAGATAAGTCTAAGGTAACAAAACATAACCCAAACAAGCGGAACATGACCAAAGGTAGCCTAACTCAACGTAATGTGCCCCGACCACTATTGCTAGTCTCCCGAGGGACAAGCAGAATATAGTCGAGCACAGTGGAGCGCAGAAGTCCACCGAATATCAGTGTACACTACGAAAGTCAAATCTGCCCAAACCAAAATCCAGCTGACGTAACGTAACCGAATGTAGCCTAGCTCAAACTAACGGGCCGAGACCACTATTACTGGCACCCCCAGAGTCGAACAGAGTACATTAGAGCAACGTGGAGCGTAGGAATCCACCGATTAGCGGCGTATAGCGCAAAGGTCAATGCTATCCTCTCCTAACCTATCCATGCATTACATAGCAAACAAAACTACTCAGCTTATCGCACCGCGACCACTATTGTTGGCATCCCCAGGGACGAACAGGTTACAGCGGAGAACAGTAGAGCACAGATATCCACCGAATTGCAGCGTATTCGACGAAAGTTAAAGTATCCAGGCATAAACCAAACTACCGTAACCCAACCGAGCGTAACATAACTCAACATAGCCTGCCGATACCACTATTACTGGGCTTCCCAGTGCCAAGCTGGACACACAAGAGCACTATAGAGCGCAGAGATCCACCGAATAATATTGTATAGCACAAAAGTCATAGATATCCTTCCCTAACTTAACGAAGCGTAACATAACCAAACGGAACCTACCTCAAATTAACGCGCCGCAGACACAACTTCTGGCTTCCGCAAAGCAAGGAAGGGTATATAAGATTACAGTAGAGCGCAGAAAACCTCCGAATAGCAGTGCATAGTACAAAAGTCAATGCTACCGTTGCATAAAATAACCAAATATGACATAACCAGCCGTAACCTGACACAAACTAACGTGCCTAGACCACTGTTAATGAGATCCCCATAGCAAAGCAGAACTTGCTAGAGCACCGTAGACCACAGAAATACATCGAATAGCAGTGTACAGCTCATGAGTTAAAGCCCTCGTTTCATAGCCTAACAAATTGTATCAGTGCGAATCGTAACATAACTCAAAATGCCGTGCCTCGACCACCATTTCTGGGCACGCCAGATTCGAGTAGAGCATAGTGGAGCACAGTAGAGCTCAAAATTCCCCCTAATAACAGTGTACAGCACGAAGGTCAAGGATATCCTTTCCTAACGCAACGCTAACTAACCGAACCGAACGTATCCTAACACTGCCTGACATGCCGCGGCCACTATTGCTGGCATTCAGAGCGTCGAGCAGAGCGTAGTAGACCCTTGTAGAGCATAGAAATCCACCGAAGTGTGGTGTGTAGCACAAAAGTCTAAATTACCCTGTCCGAACCTCTCCAAACGTAGCATAAACGGACGTGTCGAGGCCCACCCTCAAGTGACGAGACCGCTATTACTTTCCACGCTGGTGCCAAGCAGAAAGTATTACAGTACAGTAGAGAGCATAGACCCATGGCATAGCAGTGTATAGCGCATAAGTCAAACACATCCTGATCTAAGCTGTACTAACCTAACCAATCCAAACGTAGCGTAACATAGCATAGCGTGACGAGACCACTATTTCTTGCCACCCCGGAGCCAAGCAGAAGATAATTGAACACAGCAGATGGCAGGGATCCACCAAATAGCAGTGTATGGCATAAAAGTCTATGCTACTCTCCCCTAACGTAACTGACGTGTCATAGGCAAACGCAGCCTAACTCAATCTAACGCGGTCAGGCCACTACTGCCGGCCTC
>NW_016910763.1:0-583 GCF_001483705.2 Eufriesea mexicana
TACTACATTCTGCATGGCCCTGGTGTGTCCAGAAAAAGTGGTCGCAGCGCGTTATGCTCTGTTCGGCTCTGAATTGCTAGGTTCAGTTGGATTGAGTTAAGTTTTGGTAGCTTAGGTCTTTCCGATGTACACTGCGTTTCTATGGACTTCTGCGCCCTACTGTCCACATATATGTACTGCTTGCCACTGCGGAAGCCGCCAATCGTGGTCCCAGCACGTTATATTGTATTAGGTTGCGTTTGGTTATATCTCGATCGATTAGGTTAGCAGCTGATAGCTTTGACTTTTAAGCTATACACCGCTATTCCTTGCATTTCAGCGCTCTACTGTCTTCTAGTGTGATCAGCTTGGCACTTGTTAGCCCAGTACTATTGGTCCCGGCACGATATATTGAGTTACGTTACGTTCGGTTAGGTCACGTTAGGTTAAGTTTGGTTAGTGTAGGTTCTACTTTTGCGCTGTACGCCGCTATTCGGAAGATTTCTGCGCTCTGCTGTGCTCTAGTATGCTCTGCCCGCCATTGTGGAATACAGCAATAATTGTATCAGCACGTTAAGTTTGGGTTAGTCTTCGTTTGGTTAAG
>NW_016910764.1:0-522 GCF_001483705.2 Eufriesea mexicana
TTTTATAGACATTTTCGACTAATATCGTTCTGGGCTAACTTTCGTGCATAAATAAGGAGGAAACTTTGTATAGGCGTGCTATAGCCTTTGCATTGCTTCAGGATATCGTTGGAAAATACAATTTTACTGTCATTTTCGTCTAATATCGTAGTGAGCTAACTTTCTTTCATAAATAAGGGGGAAGGATTCTATTGGCGTGCCATAGCCATTGGAATGCTATAGAATCTGCCTGGAAAATTCAATTTTATTGTAGCCTGGAAAATTCAATTTTATTGTTATTTTCTACTAACATATTGGTGAGCTAACTCCCTTGTATACGCAAGGAGGAAGAATTCTATTGGCCTACTATAGCCATTGCAATGCTATAGAATCTGGCTGGAAAATTCAATTTTATTGACACTTTCGGGTAATATCGTGGTGAGCTAACTTTCTTGCTTAGATAAGGACGAAGGATTCTAATGGCGTGCTATAGCCATTGCAATGCTGCTGAATCTGCCTGGAAAATTCAATTTTATTGACATT
>NW_016910765.1:0-721 GCF_001483705.2 Eufriesea mexicana
ATTTTGAATAGGCCTATTCTCTCGCATGAAGGTGGCTGTACTTGCCATTGGATTCAAGGCGTTCGGCTATCTATTCACAAAGCTATAAGGGACTATAAATTTTCAGTAGACATATTCTCTGGCAAGAAAATGGCTGTACTTGCAATTGTATTGAAGGCGCTGGGAGACCTATTCACCAAGCTACAACGGATTATAGATTTTGAATAGACCAATTCTCTGGCAAGTAGATGGCTGTTCTTGCCATTGGTTGAAGGCGATAGGCGACCTAATCACCAATCTATAACCGACTATAGATTTTGAATAGGCCCATTCTCTGGCAAGTAGATGTCTGTACTTGCCATTGGATTGAAGGCATTATGCGATCTACTCACCAAGCGATAACAGGTTATTGATTTTGAGTAGACCAATTCCCTGGCAAGTAGATGGCTGTACTTGCCATTGGTTGAAGACGTTAAGCGTCCAATTCTCCAAGCAATGACGGATTAGAGATTTTGAATAGACATATCCTCTGGCAAGTAGATGGCTGTACTTGACATTGGATTGAAGGCGTTAGGCGTTGTATACGCCAAGATATAGCAGATTATAGATTTTGAATAGACCTATTCCCAGGCATGTAGGTGGCAGTTATTGAGATTGGATTGAAGGCGTTAGGCGATCTTTTCGCCAAACTATAACAGATTATAGATTTTGAATAAACTTATACCCTGGCAAGTATCTGGCT
>NW_016910766.1:0-531 GCF_001483705.2 Eufriesea mexicana
GAGAGCGCAGAAATCCATAGAATAGCAGCGTAGAGCACAAAAGTCATAGCTACCCCATCCTAACCTAACCAAGCGTAAAATAATCGATCGTATCCGTACTCAACCTAACGTGACGAGGACACTATTTCTGGCCTCTCCGCGGCCATGCAGAACATACTAGAGCACAGTGGATCGCAGAAATCCACCGAATATCAGTGTATAGCGCAAAAGTCAAAGCTACGCTAACCTAACCTAACAAAACGTAACATAGCCAAACTTGATATAAATCAACCTATCGTGGCGAAATCGCTGTTGCTGGCCCCCAGAACCAAGCAGAATACACTAGGGGTCAGTAGAGCGCAGAAATCCGCCGCATTGCTGTGTATAGCACAACAGTCAGAGATATCCAGGCCTCGCCTGTGCAACCTAAGCTGACCAAAGGTAGCCTAACTCAACATTATGTGCCGAGACCGTTATTGCTACCCTCCGAATATCCAAGCAGAGCAGATGAAAAGTATGTACGGCGCGTGAACCCATAGAATCGCAGTTTAT
>NW_016910767.1:0-1592 GCF_001483705.2 Eufriesea mexicana
ATGTATGTATGGATGTATCGTTGGATTAATGGATGGATGTATGTGTGGATGAATGGATGGATGTTAGGTGCGATGGATGGAAGTATGGAAGGTTGGTTGTATAGATGGCTGGATGTATTGATGGGCGGATATATAGATGGATGGATGTTTGGAAGAATGTATTTATGAATAGATGGATCTATGGATGAATGGATGTATGTGTAGCTGTATATTCGAATGTATGGATTGGTGGATGTATGGATGGATATATGTATGGATGGATGGATGAATAGATGTATGTATGTATGTATGTATGTATGTATGTATGTATGTATGTATGTATGTTTGGATGTATGGATGGATGCATGTATGTATGGATTTATGTGTGGATGGTTGTATGGATAGATGGATGGATGTTTGGAAGAATGTATTTATGAATAGATGGATCTATGGATGAATGGATGTATGTGTAGCTGTATATTCGAATGTATGGATTGGTGGATGTATGGATGGATATATGTATGGATGGATGGATGAATAGATGTATGTATGCATGTATGTTTGGATGTATGGATGTATGGATGTACAGATGAATGGATGTACTGATGTATGTGTGTATGGATGTAAGAAAGTATTGATGTACGTATGTATGAGTGTATGGATCTATGCATGTATGGATGGATGGATGTATGTATTGATGTATGTATGAATGTATGGTTGGATGGATGGATAGGTGGATGGATATATGGATCGATGGATTTATGGATCCATGGATGTATGAATGGGTGGATTTGTGCATGGATGTATGTATGGAAGAATGGATGTATGGATGGATGGATGTGTGGATGGATGAATGTGTGGATGGATGGCGGTGTGGATGGATGAATGTATGGATGGGTTGCGGTATGGATGGACGGATGTACGGATGTATGGATGTATGGATGTATATATGTATGGATGTATGTATGGACGGATGTATCGAAGGATGGAAGTACGAGTTGGGGGATATATGGATGTATGGACGTATGGATGGTTCTATTTATGGATGGATGGATGTATGGATCTGTATATGGATGTATGTATCGATGGATGGATGTACGGATGGATAGGCTTATGGATATATGCATGTGCAGATGTACGGGTGTGTTGATGGATGAATGTAGGTATGGATGAACGTATGGATGCATCTGTAGATATATGTATGGGTGTATGGATGGACGGATGTATGGATGGGTTTATGGGTGGTTTAATGTATGGATGTATGTATGGATGAATGGATGGTTGGATGTGTCGGTTGATGGATGTATGAATGGATGGATGTATGTGTAGATGTATGTATGAATGCATGGATTGATGGATGTATGGATGAATATGTGTTTGTATGTTTGGATGTATGTGTGGAAGTATGGATGGATATATGTATGGATGTATCGTTGGATTAATGGATGGATGTATGTATGGATGAATGGATCGATGGGAGGTGCGATGGATGGAAGTATGGAAGGTTGGTTGTATAGATGGCTGGATGTATTGATGGGCGGATATATAGATGGATGGATGTATGGGAGGATGGATGTATGGGAGGATGGATGTATGGGAGGATGGATGTATGG
>NW_016910768.1:0-490 GCF_001483705.2 Eufriesea mexicana
TTAGAGCACAGTAGATCGCTGAGTTCCGCCGAATAGCATTTCATACCTCAAAAGTCAAAGCTATTCTATCCAAACTAAACCAAACCTAACATAACCAAACGTGATTTGAATCACACAAACGTGCCACGACCAACATAGCTGGCCTCCCAGGGACAAGCAGAACACATTAGAGAACAGAGGAACATAGGAATGCACCAAATATCAGTTTATAGCGCAAAAGTTGGAGCCGTCCTACTAACGCAAACAATCGTGTCATAACCAAACATAACCTGACAAAGGATAACATCCCGAGACCACGATTGCCGTACTCACCAAAGTCAAGCCGAACACGATAGTCCAGAGTGGTACGCAGAAATCCATATGATCGCAGTGTACATAGGAAAAGTCAAAGCAACACAAACGTAACCCATGCCAGCTTAAACAAAAGACACGCAACATAACACAGACTAACGTGCCGCGGCCACAATTCCTTGCATCCCGAGAGCAAAGC
>NW_016910769.1:0-752 GCF_001483705.2 Eufriesea mexicana
GAGAATCTATTGGCGTGCTATTACCATTGCAACGCTATAGAATCTTCCTGGAAAACTCAATTTTTTTGACATTTTCCACTAATATCGTGGTTAGCTAACTTCCTTGCATATGTAAGGAGGAAAGATCCTTTTGGCGTGCTATACCAAATGCAATGCACTAGAGTATGGCTGGAAAATTCAATTTTATCGACATTATCGACTACTATCGTGATGAGCTAACTTTCTTGCATAAATAAGGAGGAAAGATTCCATTGGCGTGCAATTACCACTGCAACGCTATAGAAACTTCCTGGAAAATTCAATTTTATTGACATTTTAGACTAATATCGCGGTGAGCTAACTTTATTGCATATATAAGGAGGAAAGATTCAATTCACTAGCTATAGCCGCCGCAATGCTGTAGAATCTGGCTGGAAAGTTCAGTTTTATTGACATTTTCCGCTAATATTGTGGTGAGTTGACTTGCTTGCGTAAATACGGAGGAGAGAATCTATTGGCGAGCTATAGTCATTGCAGTCCTGTAGAATCTGTCTGGAAAACACAATTTTGTTGACATTCTCGACTAATATCGTGGTGAGCTAACTTCCTTGCGTAAGTAAGGAGGAAAGATCCTCATGGCGTGCTATAGGCATTGCAATGCTCTGGAATCTGGTTGGAAAATTAATCAATTTTATTCACATTTTCGACTAATATCGTGGTGAGCTATCTCCATTGCATAAATAAGGAGGAAAGATTCAATTGGCGTGCTGTAG
>NW_016910770.1:0-1155 GCF_001483705.2 Eufriesea mexicana
ATTTTCGCCTAATATTGTGGTGAGCTGCCTTTCTTGCATGAATAAGGGGGAAAGATTCTACTGGCGTGCTATAGCCTTTGCAATGATATAGAATGTACATGGCAGATTCAATTTTACTGACATTTTCGACAAATATTGTAGTGACCTGCCTTTATTGCATAAGTAAGGGGGAAAGATGCTACTGGCGAGCTATAGCGATTGAAATGATATAGAATGTGCCTGGCAGATTCAATTTTATTGACATTTTCGTCAAATATCGGGGTGAGCAAGCTTTCTTGGATAAACGAGGAGGAAAGATTATATTGGCAAGCTATAACAATTGCAATGCTATAGAACCAGGCCGTAAAATTCAATTTTATTGACATTTTGGACTAATATCGTGGTGAGCCAGCTTCCTTGCATAAGTAAGGAGGATAGATCCTTTTGGCGTGCTATAGCCATTGCAATGCTGCAGAAACGGGCTGGAAAGTTCAATTTTATTGACATTTTCGAGCAATATCGTGGTGAGTTATCTTTCTTGCATAACCAAGGAGGAAAGATTATATTGGCCAGTTATAACCATTGCAATGGTATAGAAAATGGCTCGAAAATTCAATTTTATTCACATTTTCGATTGATATCGTGGTGAGCTATCTTTCTTGCATAAACAAGGAGGAAAGATTATATTCGCAAGCTATAACCTTTGCAACGCTATAGAATCTGGCTGGAAAATTCAATTTTATTGACATTTTCGAATAATACTGTGGTGCGCTACCTTTCTTGCATAAACAAGGAGGAAAGATTATATTGGCAAGATATGACCATTGCAATGCTATAGAATCTGGCCGGAAAATTCAATTTTATTGACATTCTCGAATAATATTGTGGAGCGCTACCTTTCTTGCATAAATAAGGAGGAAAGATTCTTCTGGCTTGGTATAACCATTGCAATGATATAGAATCTGGCTGGAAAGTTCAATACAATTGACAGTTTCGACTATTATTGTGGTGAGCTATCCTTCTAGCCTAAATAAGTAGGGTAGATTCTATTGGCGTGCTATAGACACTGCAATAATATAGAATGCGGTCGGAAGATTCAATTTTATTAACATATTCGGCTAATATCGTGGTGAGTTAACTTTCTTGCATAACCAAGGAGGAAAGATTCTGTTGGCA
>NW_016910771.1:0-1921 GCF_001483705.2 Eufriesea mexicana
GATGTATATATGTATGGATGTATGGATTGATGAATGTATGGATGGATGGAAGTGTGAATGGATATGTTTTTGGATGTGCGGATGTATGAATGTATGGATGTATGGATGGCTAGATGTATGGATGTATCGATGTATGGACGTATGTATGTGTGAATGTACGAATGTATGGATGCACGGATGGATGTGTGTATGGATGTGTGTGTGAATTTTCATATGGATGTAGATAAAGATGTATGTATTAATGTATGTATGGATGTATGGGTGTACGGATGCATCGACGGTTGGAAGTACGGATGATAGGATTTATGGATGTATGAATGTATGGATGGGTGGTTGTATGGATGGATGGATGTATGGCACGATGGGTGTATGGCTGGATGGATGTATGGATTCATGGCCGTATGGATGGATGTATGTATGGATGGTTTGAGGTACGGATGGACAGATGTACGGATGAATGTGTCTACGGAAGAATGGATGTATGGATGTATTAAGGTATGGATGTATGTGTGGATGGACGTATGGATGTGCGAATGCATGGATGTACGGATGTACGAATGAATGGATGTACGGATGTATGGATGTATGAATGTATATCTGTATGGACGTATGGATGGATGGATGTATGAGTGGATGTATGTGTGGATGGATGGATGTATGTGCGTATGTATGGATGTATGTATGGTTGAATGGATGTAAGGATGGATGGATATACGGATGTGTGTATGTATGAACGTATGGATGGGTGGTTGTATGGATGGGTGGATGTATGGGAGGATGGCTGTATGGACGGAAAGGTGTATGAATTGATGGCCGTATGGATGGATGTATGTATGGATGGATTGAGGTATGGATGGTCGGATGTACGGATGAATGGATGTACGGAAGAGTCCATGTATGGATGGATTAAGGTATGGATGTTCGTGTGGATGGATGTATGGATGGATGGACGTATGGATGAATGGAGGTGTGTATGGATGGATTTATGGATGTATGGATGCATGAATGTGCGGATGTATGAATGGATGGATGTATGGGTGAATGGACGTATGGATGTATGAATGTATGGAAGTATGTGTGTATGGATGCATGTATGTGTGAATGTACGGTTGTAAGAGTGTACGGATGTACGCATGTATGGATGTACGTATGTATGGATGTATGGATGGATGGATGGATGTATTGGTGTATGTATGGATGTAAGGATGGATGGATGGATGTATTGATGTATGTATGTTTGTATGAATGTATGGATGGATGGATGTATGGATGGATAGATGTATGGATCGATGGATGTATGGATTGATGGTCGTATGGATGGATGGATATATGGATGGATTGAGGTATGGATCGACGGACGTAGTAATGAATGTATGTACGGATGAATGGATGTACGGATGGATTGAGGTGTGGGTGGATGGATGTATGGATGCATGAATGGATGGATGAATATATGTATGGATGTATGGATTGATGGATGTACGGTGGATGGACGTATGGACGGATGGAAATATGGGTGAATGGATGTATGAATGTATGGATGTATGGATGGATGGATGTGTGGATGTATGGATGTATGGATGGATGGATGTATGGAAAGATGGGTGTATGTGTGGATGTATGTATGGATGAATGTTTGTGTGGACGGATGGATGTATGTATGGATTGCGGTGTGGATGGACGGATGTACGTATGTATGAATGTATGGATGTATGAATGGACTGATGTATATATGTATGGAGGTATGGACTGCTGGATGTATGGATCGACAGTGTTATGGGTGGATGGTCTTATGGATGAATGTATGTATGAATGTATGGGTGCAAGAATGTATGTATGTATGCATGTATGGATTTATGGATGAAAGTATTTATGGACGTATGGATGTAAGAATTTATGGGTTTACGGGTGTATGGATGTA
>NW_016910771.1:1990-2359 GCF_001483705.2 Eufriesea mexicana
ATGTATGTATTGATGTACAGGTGTTTGGATGCGTGAATGTATGATTGTATGGATGTATGTATGCATGGATGTATGCATGGATGTATGGATGTATGTCTGGATGTATGTATGGATGTATGTATGGATGTGTGTATGGTTGTATGGATGTATGGGTGGATGGATTTATGGATGTATGGGTGTGTGGATGTATTGATGTATGGATGGATGAATTAACGTATGGACATCTGTATGTATGGTTGTATGAATGTATGGCCGTAGTTGCGTTATGGATGTATGGATGTTTGGATGTATGGATGAATGTATGGATATATGTATGGATGTGTGAATGGAAGGATTTATAGATGTATGGATGTGTGGATGTATGGATGT
>NW_016910772.1:0-596 GCF_001483705.2 Eufriesea mexicana
CATATAATGGCAGTGTATTGCAGAAAAGTCAGATATATCCTCTCCAACCAAACCAAACGTAACATAACCAAACGTAACGTAACCCAGCCTAACGTGCGACGACCACCATTGCTCGCCTCCCCAGAGTCAAGCAGAGTATAGTAGAACAATTTAGAGCGCAGGAATCCACCGCATAGCAGTGTACAACCCATACGTCAGAGACATCCAACCCAAGCCCTCTTAACTTAGCCTAACGAAGCGATGCCTCACTCAACGTAACGTGCCGAGACCATCATCGCTGGCTACCGAAGAACCATGCAGAGCATATTAGAGCGCATTAGAACACAGATGTCCTCCGCATGACAGTGTATAAAAGTCGAAGTAGCCCATCCTAACCTATCCAAACGTAGCGTACCCAAACGTAGCATAACTCAACCTAACATGTTGAGACCGCTTCTTCTGTCTTCCAAGGAGGCAAGCAGAATGTACCGCAACACAATAGTGCGCCGAAATCCAAAGCATTGCAGTGAATGGCACAAAAGTCGAAGGTATCATATCCTAACCTGTCATAACCTAACCTAAGCAAACATACCCTAGCTCAAGCTGACGTGCCGAGA
>NW_016910773.1:0-429 GCF_001483705.2 Eufriesea mexicana
CTTCAAACCAATGGCACGTACAGCCGTCTACTTTCAAGAGAATACGTGCATTCAAAATCTATAGCTTGTTATAGCTTGGTGATCAGATCGCCTATCGCCTGCAACCCAATGGCAGGTACAGCCATGTACTTGCCAGGGAATAAGTATATTCAAAATCTATAATCTGTTATAGCTTGGCGAATAGGTCGCCTATCGCCTTCAACCAATGGCAAGAACAGCCATCTACTTGCCAGAGAATTGGTCTATTCAAACTCTATAATCCGCTGTAGCTTTGTGAATAGGTCGCCCAACGCCTTAAACACAATGGCAAGTACAGCCATTTTCTTGCCAGAGAATATGTCTACTGAAAATCTATAGTCCCTTATAGCTTGGTAAATATGTAGCCTAACGCCTTGAATCCAATGGAAAGTACAGCCACCTTCATGCCAG
>NW_016910774.1:0-1799 GCF_001483705.2 Eufriesea mexicana
AACTGTTCTCTATCGAGCTTGCCGATTTTTTTCGCGTTTCGAGTGGTCAGTGCCGTATAATAGCGCCGAAAGTGCAGGCGGGTGACAGGTCGTGCTGCGTAATAGACTTTTTTGATTTCGATCTTCGATTTTTCTCTTGGGGACCTGATTTTTTTCGTTTATCCCCGTAGAGTAAGCTCTTCTCTAATGAGTTTGATGATTCTTTTTAGCGAGTACGAGTTGTAGCAGAATATACTACTCGTTTGGTATTGCCTGCGTAGCGGTATTACATGTCAAAGATTATATTTTATGGTGTGAATTCATTTAATCAGTAGTACGTATATTTAAGTTATGATATGTGTATTATTTTCTAGGTCAGCTGGCCCAGTGACATTCGGGACAAATGTGATTCTTGGTGATATGAAGGCTGAGGAATGTAGACGTGTTGGAGAGATAAAAAGGGAATATATTTCCTTTCTGTGATGTTTTCTTATGACAAGATACGAAGAATATAATAAGATTGAAAGGTATATTGTGTTTCGGGTCTGAATAAATATCGATCTCAGTGGTCATCGTCAATGATCAGCATTAATGGTTTAATTTTCAGCAAGATGAAGGTGAAATAAAGAGAATGGTGAAGTTCAGTGGATAATAAGAGATGCCAAGATAAAGAAATTCATTATAATGTCGATTGAGAAGAATTTACTAATATCTGTAACCTTTTGCAAGACTGCCTATGACATGTGGGAGGAACTATATCTGTTAATTAACAACGTAAATTTATAATAAAATTGGAAAAATTAGTGAATTATAGGCTATTACTAGTATATATAACGTATTTGCGTGAAAATGTATCTATAATTAGCAAAAAGTTTATAAATTTATAGTCAATAGCAAATTAAAATTGTTGATAACAAATATTTTGCAACGTATATTAACGATAAAAGTAAAAAAGGTTTTTAATTATTTGCTACTTCTTAATAAACAACGTATTTTTATTAAAATGTATTCGTAACTTACAAAAAGCTAATAAATTAATAAATCTATTTTCAATTGCAATTTAAAATTGTAGATAACAAATAGTTTATAACGTATATTAACGATAAAAGTCAAAGAAGTTAATAAATTATTAGCTACTATTTAAACAAACAACGTATTCGTATTAAAATGTATTCATAACTTATAAAAGGTTATGAATTTAATAAATTTATTGTTAATAACAAATTAAAATCATTGGTAATAAATAGTTTGTAACATATATTAAGGATAAAAGTCAAGAAAGTTAATAAATTATTAGTTATTACAGCGGAAAAGTTACTTTTAGGGGAATCGGTAAAGTTCGGAAATTTTCGCCGATCTTCGGTCGGCCGCCGCTATATAAGGGGCCTGCGTGCAGGCTCGAGCCAGTTGTCTCTTCGACTTCGGGAGGGCCGCGTTAATATTTTTTCTTTCTGTTTCAGGTTTTAATTATCTTTCTTCTTTCAGATTCTATTTCTTTTATTCTAGATTTCATTGTTTATGCATTCGAGATTTTGTACAATATTCGAATGCGTCATCGTTGGTTTATTTATATATCATCGTTGGCTAGATCAATGGCTATTCAGTGGCCATTGTCCACTCCTTTAAATAATTTAACAATAATTTCTTCTTACAGGTTCTAATTATTTTTCTTCTTCCAGATTTTATTTCTTTCATTCTATTTGTCTCTTTGTTTCAGCATTCGGGTATTTCGTATAATATTCGAATGCTTCGTCGTTGGTTTACTTATGTCTCATCGTTGGCTAAATCTTTCCTTTCACAAATTTTACGACTTCCGTTCG
>NW_016910774.1:2495-12347 GCF_001483705.2 Eufriesea mexicana
TTCAGGGACTATCCTTGGTCCACGTGTAAGTCTTGGCGAGTGCGACAGTGACTGGAATTGAGCTAGGCCCGATCGGGAGGGTGCCGAGGTATGAAGTTATCTCTGTACACGGGAGTACATCGCCTAGGCTAGTCGGTCTTTCGAATAATCGCGAACTCGTTCGGGCGCGTCGCGATTTTCTATTAGCTCGCGTGTTTGATATTTCATTCCCTATTTTTATTGGGAACTTGAATATATCTTAGCGTTGCGACAGTAGAGTTTCAGTATACCGAACCGAAACCCGTTTTGTAAGACACGAAATATAATAAAGTGTCAGTAGAGTCATTTTAACTTAATTCGCTCCAAGTTAGATTAGGGTGCCTTTGATACAGATAACGCCAGTAGGATGCGCCGCTAGGGCGCATGTCGGGTCTCGATGCGTAGCCACCTCCTCGTGGTGAGACCTGGTAATTGGTATCGTATTCCAAAAAATAATTTTTGGAAAACGATACCGAGCTAAGAGCTGCGCACAAAGTTTAAGATATTTGCTATCTCTTGTAACGAGTAGGCAATATTTGTTACAGTAATATGTGAATTGAGACGAATTAAGAGTGGAAAGTAAGGTAAGTAAGGTAAGTAATGTAAGTAGAGCAATTAAGGTAAGTAAGGTAAATAATGTAAGTAGAGCAATTAAGGTAAGCAAGGTAAGTGAAATAATTAAAATATCCTGCAATAAGTAGTCTATGTATAATATATTCAGGCAACCTTGCGAAATTCGCCTGTATAGAATTGTTAGAAAGTGACGTCATTTTATAGAACCGCTTGGCAAAAGACTTCCTTTCATCTCATGTTATCCTAATACAAAATCGCGAAATCGGCCAGAAATTTCTTTTCAAGGCGGCATAAGTATTGTCCGGAAATTCTTGGAAATGACGTCATTTCTTAGAACTGTCTCGGCGAGCGACCTCTTATCATGTCATGTTATCCTAGTATAAAGTCGCGAAATTGGCCGAAAAATTCTTGCCGAGGCGGCAAGCGTATTGTTCGAGAATTCTTGGAAATGACGTCATTTCTTAGAACTGTCTCGGCGAGCGACCTCTTATCATGTCATGTTATCCTGATACAAAATCGCGAAATCGGCCAGAAATTTTTCCTCGAGGCGGAAAAAGTATTGTTCGAGAATTCTTGGAAATGACGTCATTTCTTGGAAGTGCCTCTGCGAGCGACCTCCTGTCATGTCATGTTCTCCTGATACAAAATTGCGAAATCGGCCAGAAATTTTTCCTCGAGGCGGAAAAAGCACTGTTCGAGAATTCTTGGAAATGACGTCATTTCTTGGAACTATCTCGACGGTAGACCTCTTCTCGTATTATGTTCTCCTGATACAAAATCGCGAAATCGGCCAGAAAATTTTATTCGAGGCCGCAAAAGTATTGTCCACATAAGCAGCAAAAGTTTTGTCCACCCAAGCGGCAAAAGTATTGTCCAAAAGCGGAAAAAGTATTGTCCAGGGAATTCTTAGAAATGACGTCATTTCTTGGAACTGTTTTGACGGTAGACCTCTTCTTATATTATGTTCTCCTGATACAAGATCGCGAAATCAACCAGAAATCTTTTCTCGAGGCGGCAAAAGTATTGTCCGAGAATTCTTGGAAATGACGTTATTTCTTGGAACTGTCTTGAAGAGCGACCTCCTATTCTATTATGCATTCCTAATACAAAATTGCAGAATTGGCAGATAGTTTCATGCCAACTCTGCGTATTTTTTAGGCTCAGAATTCTGTCAGAGCGAGAGTTCTTTTAATGTTATATTCGCGTAATAATACATCGTCATACAAAAAATTATGTTATAACAGTAATTTTTTTTTTTTATTTTATTTAATATTATTGTCATTTTTATGGCAAGTTTATTTTCTGTAATCTTTTACATATCTCTACATAAATAAAAGGAGAAACGCGAGATGATTCTGCTGGATCAAAACTAAACTCAATATACCTCGAATGCAACCCGTTATACAGCGCGGATGTCTTCAATAAGATAGACAAGGATAGAAGATTAAGTGACATTCAGCCAGCGCCATCTATGATTTTGAATCGGAAGCTCCTGCTTCAATGAGCTTTAACTCAAAGATCACAGATGTCGCTGATGGAAAGTCTTCCTGATTGGCTGTGATAGCGCCAATTAACGGTTTGTACCATCCTTAGAAGGGGATAGACAATAATGGCTCACCAATGGGATTAATTTGAAAGGGAAAATTATCAAGTTACTTAATTTCTGTGAATAATTTATGAACTTTTATAATTGCATCATAAAGAAATATCCGTAGCGAACTTTCTAATATCAGTTTAGATATAAATTTCTTTCTAATTAATTAATTATTAATGATTATTGCATAGATTGTTTCACCTGTTGTCGTAGATGCTAATGGTTTTTCATTAATTACTATTTTCTATACCATTAATTTCTAACTTTCATGCACTTGTTATGAAAACGATATTCTTACTCATGTTCACGTATCATTTTTGATCATAATTCACTTCTATTTTTGATTGTAATTAAATATTTTAACATGCAATCATGGCGGCCGTTGTTGTCGAATCACGCATGTCTTTAAATAATTATTAATAACAGACCAATTGGCGTCGAATTATGCCCGAAAATTGCATGAGAATGTTGCCCAAAGCTTCAGCTTTGCGATGCAGATATAAAAGTTCATAAGTTAATCGCAGAAATTGAGTAATTTGATAATGTTTCTTACCGAAGCCTCTCGGTCCTTCTCTAACCGTTGTCTGTCCTTGTCTGCCACGTTGTATTCGACGACCTCCTAGCGTGTTCTCTGCTGCTATTACCTTTTACGAGCTTCCAGTCCAAAATCTTAGATGGTGCTGATTGAATATCGCTCTTTCCTTGTCTATCTCGTTGACGATATCAGTGCCGTATCAACGGGTTGCATAAGGGGTGCACTAGATTTATTTTTTATTCTGATCCATTCAATGCTTCACATTTTACTGCAGTTTAAGATGTTCTTAAGTAATTCTAATGGATATTACAGATTAAAATTCGCGTTGAAATATTATCTAAGTTATTCCAAGTTCAATAATAAAATATAAAGTTTCTGTTCAATTTTATCCAATCGTGAGCACGATATTTAAAGACAAACTGAACACTTCTTCCTCATAACTTTAACCCACTAATATCCAAGTAATAATTACAATTTTTTCGTCCATATGATATGCTCCCAACTTAAATGATACGAAAACACGGTTCGCGTGGTAATTACGAAGTTAGAAAATGTCGCGTTTATGCAATTTTGCACCATAACGAGTTGACAAAACTTCCCGTCACGTCTGATCAAATATCCCACGCCCTAAAAACCACGCTAAACGTAAATGTCACCGAGTCGAATGAAGAACCAGTCACGCCCTGTATCACAGCAATTTTTTAGCCAATCATTTACGAGTCCGCTATGGTTTATGTAATATCCGCCTTTTTACTTTTGCCAGTAGGACACGTTGGCGCCGCTTGGCAGGGAAAAAACCTGGCTTCTGTATATTTCACATCGAAATGAGCTTCTCTTTCGCTGTCAAGTACAGGATAACAATTTTTACTTCTCTTCCTTCGCTGTAATTCCCCTTTTTTCTCCCTTTCAAGCGTATCAGTTATTCCGCATCGCGATATCCAAGAGACTTTTACGACGAATCGCGAAAACAGGGAGGGACACTGTTAAAGAAACAACGTCGCGTAAGCGCACGGGAAAGAAATCTAAATGCATATCCGGAATGTTTGCTTTATAATTGAAAATATCGATCTCGAAGCCCGATATTCTTGCACGCCAGATAGAAGGAATATCGTAAAAATGATATAAACGACGGGGAATAAAACGTTGATGCGGGGAGCCTGTGAGACGGTCCTGTTTAACCGAAAAATCTGATAAAAGGACAAAGTCGTAAAAAGTCGGAGCGGTGTTCTCATAAATTTGGAATTTCTAAGTAAATGAAAATCACTTTGGGCAAGACTGATCCGAACACGGCCGTAAAATCGGAGGACACGATATCTCGAATCGAGAATAAAATCGAAGATGAAATCCGACGAGTTGTACCTGTGCTGGTAGTATAATTACGCTATTATTATAGTATGCAATAATTTCCATTTCTTTCTGTTTCATTTTTGATTCATTTCCATTGATTTCGCGTTAACAATTCGAGGCTTCTGGCAGAAGTTTTTGATAAATGGTAAAATGATAAAATTATCAAAATGTTTGCCATGATTATGTCAATAATACATCCACATTAATTACAATGATTACTATTCAACTTAATCTTCGTATAAATATCTGAAAACATTTTATACCTAACACAACTTATGCCAATCTTTTATTTTAATTTTTAAGTAATAATATATTAACTATATTATATTATATTGTATATTTACAAATTATGCATAGTTCTAATATTAAACTTCCTAGATATTTTTTGAACTCGTGAAGCATAGAGTATCGTGCCTGCTTTAAATTTTATGTACTTTTACTTTGTGTACTTTATGTATTTAAATTTTGTGTATTTAAATTTCGAGTATATTATAAATAATATATATTAGTTATATAATGTATTCAATTTTAGGTAATAATATTTAAAAGCATAATTCACACAATCTTAAACTTATTATCATAAAAATACGACGTACTTTCTGAATTATGATATAAAGCAAAATTAAAGATGGTAGAAGGATTCTTCTGCCTCTTGAAAAATTTGAAAATTAATATAGTAGACAAGGGTTGTTTCTGATACGTACCCTTTAATATCAAACTGTAATAATTGTGAAAGTTCAGTGAATTCTCCGACGAAATGCACACGAATAATAAAATTTTATTAATTAAAATTCCCCTCCTTTGTCATATCAATCTTTATTCTCACACAAGGATAATGTACTTTCATAGCTATACGCATTCTCTGAATTTCCATCCCCTTTATATCGTATTTATATGCTTAATATCTGAAAAATGTCTCTGCTTTATAAAACCGTACAGAAAGTGCATTGAGGTAGGACAGAAATTTATAAATACGAAGAGGTATCTCGTTTAGCAATTACTATGATTAATTTAGTTATCCAGGTCAGCCATAAATTCTTTATTCCTGAATTTCATACCCCAAATGCTTGTCGCCTGCAAAGCGTTTCAATTAAGAAACGCAGTCTTTTATATATGGGGTTTGAAGCTCGGAGTGGCACAAAGTAAGCGTTAAAGCCCCGAAAGTGATTTATGGAAACCATATAAGGATTAAATTATCGGTCGGTTAAACCTGAAAACCGAGATTCTGTTAAGTCTTATGCGTATGAAATCTCGCTTAACCGAGTTGCGATACTCGCTACATTTAAAATACCGTATAGCCACTTAAAATAATTTCATTACTTCTTCTAATGGTTACCCAGCTTCGTCATCCTGCTCTTCGATAAATTTTCAACCTTTTCTCTACCCGTAGAAACCGAGTAGAAATCCGTCGACGCGGGAAACGAAAGCCTAGATATTGCTTCCACTCCTAGATACATCTAGGGTCCCTAGTCAGTGGGCGCCTGGCGTATGTCTTTTCGACCAGCGCTACATGACTCGCGGATACACGGACCACCTGGAACATTTAAGCTAAGCGCTGGAAAAGATAGTTCGCGATTAGAATGCGGGATAGAGCTTTTTGAAGACTGATACCGTGTCCTCTGTGCCAACATAATAAAATTGCATAATAAAATTTATATTAACACGAAACAGTGTCTTCATTTTTGAATACCCACGACATCTCTTCATACCTTTTCGGAGTAGAAAGAAATTAAAGCGAATGCCACAAAACGAATTTCAGGATAAAATGGGAAAGGTTCAGGATTAGAATAAAGGGGAACAAATGCGTGAGGGTGCATAAAGAAGCACGCAGAGGGTAGTTTTCGAGTGAGAGTTCCGTGAAGAGTATCGAGAGCGAGAGAGTTCGCGTTACCTTTCAGTCGAAATAATGCTGTCATTGTTACAAAACCTAACCACTAAACCTTAATTCCCCGGGGGATTTAACCGGGATAATTCCCGCAGAAATTTCTGCGAAAAAGAAAATCGGAGAAGAGGAATTTAATCAAAAATGGCTACTATCTCCTCGCGCAAAAATGGCGCGCTTCGCGAAAGCCTGGAAGAGAACGAAGCACGCTTTGAAGGGATTAAACTCTACGTGTGCCAATAAATACGCATAATAAATAATGCACGAGCACGCGCTACCTTTATTTCCGGCTATGCGTATCGGAAATCTTGCCGAACCTGCATGTTTCAGCCGTGGCTCGAGCGATCGGAAAGAGAGGCAAAAGGGTGGCAAACCCTGGCGAAATCTGGCATTCGCCGAATTCCTTTCATCCGACCAATGGCTTCGTTTTTCCACGATTCCCGTGTCTTTCAAATCTCGCCCGTTTATATTCATCGGCGATTATCGTCATCGCGCATCGATTTTCGGCAAGTGCGGTTTCGTCCTCGATGGGCCCTGGTCGTGTTTCGATTTTCGAATAGCTACCGATCCAAGCGTTGGTCAAAATTTCCCCTGCCTTCCATTTCCTATCCGACCACGTGTTATTATTTTCGCACTCGTGCAATCCGTGTCGAGTGTTACACGTAGCTTGGAACAACCGACGCGTCCGAATAGCGGTCAGATGGCGCTGCGATAGCGCTACAAGCATGGCGAGTGCTTCGCCGTTCTACCGTGTAACTAGCGTGTCTATGCTTCAGCTCGTCGAAGGGTGAACAGATGGATGAATAGCCCGAGTGTCGGGTACTTTAATTCGATTATCAGGCTGAAGTACTATTCGTAGCTTTGATTTCCTTGATTATTAAGGATTTTAATATTGTCAGACCAATTTTTCGAGCTGGGGTACCGATGATAACCTCGATTCTTTTGTCCGCATGGAGCATTGATCCTTTATGGGAGCATTGTAGCATTATTCAGAGAAATAGGTTAAATTGAATTGGGTCCTGTATTTCAAGATATTTTATTTAAAAATTTAGCGCTCTGCGTTAAAAAATAGATACAAATTTAATTCTTCTGTCTGTTATGATCTTTGATCTCTTATAGGAGCCATGTAGAGTTATTCAGAGAAATAGGTTAGGTTGAGTCGGGTCCTGCCAATATTCCTAAATACTTTATTTTAAAATTTAGCGCTTTGACTTTAGAAACAGTTGCATCTAATTCTTTTGTCCGCGTGGAGCTTTGATCTCTTACGGGAGCAGTGTAGAATTATTCAGAGAAATAGGATAGCTTTCTACGCAACAAGCGTTTTTAGCCGAGGTATTGGTGACAGGTACAATTCTCCAAATCACACGAAGCTTTCCTGAAAAAGATTTATTGATGTCAGATAGTATTACTTAATAGACTAAGCTAGCTTAATTTACAAATCCAGGATATTCCTAAATTTTAGATATTTCAACTATTCTGGAATTTTAAAATTAACACATGAACCAACCTTTTGGACCCTCTCAAACTCCTTACTCATTTGCTGATATTTTAAGCCATTTTAGGTAAAAAGTTGATGTGCGTCTGTTTCTGACTGTCATCGGACTGTCATCAAATAGGGAAACGTTGCTCGAGCAATGTAAATCCATCGTGCAAACACGAAAGAACGTCAGAAGATTAGATTTTGGTGCATCTTATACGGTGCCAGATAGTTTGCATATCAGCTGAACGATGGCTTGCTTCTCGGTACTGTGTAATTTGACTCTAATTATGCACTGATAATTTAATGGGAGCATAAGATGTTAACTGATTAGCTGGAGATTGTTCGAAGCCTGGTTACTGCTAATGAGGGCGGATGCACGGCGTTCGAGTTACAGATTTCGCACAAATTTGGTACACGGTTTAATGTACACCGCGTATAACATTACACAGAGGTGCGAGGCTCATTATTTAAATCGTCGTGAGGGAATCCAGCTTAACCAAGTGCATTTTCTCCGCACGCATTCCGTACATCCTCATTCGCAGGATTATAATTTATTCGCCACTTCGAGGATCCTCTACTTACCCTGTAAAACACACCCCAATTATTACAATTTAAAATTACATTCACTCAGATACAAAGATAAATTATTCAAAACGAGCAAACATAAATTTCACTTCAGTCCAATTAAATTTACACGCTTCTATTTGCAACATTCCACCGAAATTTATTCGAATTAAATAGAAACACGAAATTCCCGTACACAAAATATTTCTAACCATGACTAAAAAGTCACAACACTCGGCTACAGCGAATAGAAAATAAAAGAAAATTAAATAAACACTCTCATTATTCCACGCAACTCGCTCACCCCAATTTCACCCTCGAACGCGTCCCATTTAAAACGCGCGCCCAAAGAAAGACGACGCGAAATTTATTTTGTCAAATTTCCCTTTGAAAATTCAGAATTCCACTCCACGCGTTCAACGCCGGATTATTCGAAGAGACTCGCGCTAACAATATGCAAATCAATGGCAAATCGCTGAATCGTCGCGAATTTTCGCAAAGTTCACTCCTTAGTGCTTCCTTAGATCCCCGTGTAAATAATTCATCCCGATGACTAATTGCTCCGCTAATTAGCTTCGAATCCTCTATATGGGAACGCAAACCACCCTGGATCACGATTCTGACTGCACTTTTCTCGCGCAGGGGTCGCACCCCATCGTTTTGGAACTTGGAGAACGCGAACTTTCGCGAGACTTCGAGTCAGAGCCATCGATTCCAACAAGTGTTAAAAAGTCATTTTTATTTTACCCTGCGGACTTTATAACACGTTCGCCGGTCATACAGCCCGGCACGAGCCGAAAATTTTCGACTGCGAGAGATAAATCCTGCTCTTTTGTCGCCGGGGAGTCAACCCGAATTTCGCTCGAAATCAACGTTCACGGTAAGCGAAAAATCGTTGGGCAGATTGCTCGATGATCTGTTCATCTTTTGGGAGATATCCCATGGAATTGATGCGCGTTTCAAGAAATGTATTTTTTCGATTCACACGACTCGTGATTTATAATATATTTCACGCGCATCGAGTAGGATTCTTGATGCAAAAATAAATTTTTCCCGGGGATGAAAAATTGCGATACAGCAGATTTTTGTGCACCCAAATTCTATTTTATCCCTTAATTTTTGCGATTCGCCGCGAATACGCGAGGAATTTAATAAACATTTGCTGAAATTTCGAAAGCAAATCTGAGTTTAATTCGTATGAAAATAAGGGATTACTTTAATACTCGAATTACCGACCTGTAACGAGTATCTGAATATAACAAGCGTGGATAATAATAATTAAAATGACATAATGGAAACAAACAAATGTACTTAATTAGGTTTCTACCCCGATATTAATTTTATCCTAGTCGTGGCAGTTTCGATTCTACGATTTAACAGTTTTAATACTGATATTAAAATAAATCAAATAATTTCGAATATTTGTAAACCCCAATAAATAGATAAATCGAAAACTCACATTCCCTCTTTCCATCCCCAATTAAAAATATTAAAAATGTGTTATTGGAACATAGAGACTTAAATCGAAGAAATATGAACTTTTAGAATTTGTAAGAAAATTGCAAAACAATTTGACGCTTCAAAAATTCCAAATCGAACCTCAGCCACCCCTAATCGCTTGAAATATAATTATATCAAACCACCCCACGATTCTTTTATCCAAAAGACAGCACCCAAAGTGTAACATCGACACTGCAAAATTTAATTAACACGTTGACTGCCACGCGCATTTTACGTGGTTTGCCCGTGGCGCCAACACGAATATTTTATCATGCGATGCATATTATGTTGAAATATTATTTACAACAGATAAGGTGAGTTGTATAATCGCGTTTAATGTATTTTTCGTGGTGGGGGTC
>NW_016910774.1:19964-35808 GCF_001483705.2 Eufriesea mexicana
GCAATTACGTACAGAAAAAACGTCGTCGCGAATTTAAAAAGAAACCTGGAAGTGTGCGAAATGTAAGGCGATTTTGCAAAGTGTGCTATGAAAATAATTCAAATCAGCTAGGAAGAATGAGAGCAAAGAATTGCGCTAAAAAAGTGGCGACATATTGTGCCGACTGTTTTGGTTCACCTTTTCTTTGTATAAATAAAATTATTTTTGCATGTTCTGTATGGCGTTAATTTCTTCGAACCATTATAGTAACAATGATACTATTTAAAAATTTATCAGTATCGATATTTACTCTAATTATGTATTTTTGCTAACGGTCGCGTCGCAGGTCACCGGTGGCCCCCATGGCGCCATCGCCAAGTTGAGTGGCGGTCACCGGTGACCCCCATGGCAGTCAACGTATTAAAAGCAGATCAGTGGTATTTAACATATTCCGTGTTAATACGGTTTCATACCATTTGTGGTACACGGTAAACTTGATCTGCAGGCCAAGTGTGTCATAAACGATACACGCAGCCATATTTATTTAACACGTTAAGTGCCACGCCGGTGGTCGGGCCTCACCGGCCTCAGGGGCGGCTCACACTAGGACCAAAAGGTGCCAACTTTTGGTATTAAATTCTTCGTCATTTTTGGACCTAATGTTTGGGAACTCCTGTTATAACAATGGATACAGTATCTCCGATAAATAATATATATATATAAATGGTACACGATGTGATATCTACCCTAAACAAGCTAATTACTTATGCATTGATGATGTAATCACATTCGTTAAAAAGAAGGAGAGAAATCTCTGATATTCTTCGTGTTCATAAAGTGCTCAATGGTCTAATAAATTGTTCAGATATGTTAGAAAAATTCTCAGTCAATGTTCCAACTTTTCATTTAAAACGATGCAACTTTCTTCATATACAACAACATAAAACCGCTTTAGCATAACACTCAGATATTAACCCATTGCACTCGACGATTTTTTGGCTAGAGAAGAGTAGAAAATCAGAAATTCTCTATTAAAAAACTGAAGATACTTTTTTGAGCAGTAAATAAATAATTGTATAATAATAGAATTGTAGAATTATTTAATTTCGATACCTTGCACACTGGATTAATTAATATCGATTTTCTAAATTTTATGAAATGGTGACCGAGGGTCACATCTCGAGTGCAAAGGGTTAATAAAATGATTATTAATGTTAACAACACTTAATCGAGTCAATCTCTTCACTCTATAAAACAGCTACTACATCGCACCTCTCTGTAAAAAATTATTCTTTTTCTTATACTTATACACATCTCGTCTCTTTGTATATTTGTATATTTTTATTTTTATTTTTCTTATTTTGTACCTCACTCTAATAATTATCTTATTATTTTTCTAATGTATAGATAATCCCGTATAAATAAATAAATATTGCCTGATAATATATCAATTTTTAGCCAAAACGATAAATGGCCTGCTATCATGTCGGACAAAAACGTGTTAATGAAAAGCACATATGAGAAACGTGAAAACCACCCCTGCTTACCACCCAAGCATCTCGACCTCGACCGGTCGAGAATACAGGGTATGTACCTTCGTTCGAGCAGGTTTCCATGAATCCAAGTTTCGACTTTCCACGTACATTCTTTCCTAACAGCGGGAACGAGCACGGGGAGCGAGTAAGCTAACATCTAGGGACGGTTAAAAAGCTTTTGCATTTACAGTGGCAACAATCGAGCGGCGAATCGTAACAATTTTGACCCATTTCCTGGCTGTTTGCCTTCCCTGTACACCGTCTGAAACATTAATGCGTCCGTTGATTGAAAGCCGCGCCCCGATAGGAGTAGCTCCGCCCGGATTTTCATTTCACCCCGGAACTAACGGGGTGCAACTGTAACAGGGGTACGTGTAATTTCGCGGGATCGCGGCGAATCTGCTGACGTTCGTCCATAAAGCGCGATCCCTGCCGCGATGTAAGTGTTCGCGAGGGATGGCAGAGCATTTAGCCACGAGGATCGAACGGGGTTTGTTTCATCCAAGTCTCGGAGGAGGGTGGCGTTGAGAAGAATCAGTTGGAGGGGTGAAGATTCCTGTTTTTCTTTAAATCACCGTATTTTTATTCCAAAAGTTACGTATTTATTGACACTCTGACTGTCACGCACTTTGTGTATAGCAGGCTCAGGGGGCCACGAGTAAATTTCCATTATTCCTAGGATACAATTATCAAACAATATGGCTGTTAAGCCTTGGAATGTCGTGCCGGTATTTTGTTCGGCCCTTGATTAGAATAGACCCAGAAGACCGTTAGGGTCTTCTGGCAGCCAGATTCTAATTGCTGTTTTAGTTCAAGTTCCGTGTCCTTTCTATCTTCATTTTCAATGCATTTTCAAACTATTCTTTATTTCCCTCGGGTCACCGGACACGAGGCTTTCTTTAGCCATTAATGTTAGAAAGCAGGCAACAGCACTTAGGATTTGGCTGACGATAGGCCTGCAAAGAAAGGGACCAGGCCATGTGCGATGTCGCGACTTTCGGAGCCATAAAGTAACGGGTCCTTCAGGAAGGGTCACGAATGTGCGGGTGGCCCACCAGCAACCCCCTTTGAGGGAGAGGCTTCCTCCACCGGCAGACCTGGTCGCGGAAGACGGTCCTCCCTTCTTTGGGGGCATCTGATTCGTGGACCGAGGGCACACCCTCGGTCCTGTCAACCACTAATGGGAAAACCGATTTCCCTTTGGAAACCATGGGCTCCGAAAGATCGTGCATCGCGCAAGTTAGTTAGATCAGTACCAGTCAGTCAGCAAATAACATTCGAAGAGTTCAGAAGAGTTAACCGGAATTATTACAAAATATACAGTCCACTAAAAACACAACGTTCCTCAAGAAATTTGGTTCGTCATTAACTGTCGCCAATTGAGGACGACCTATTGACGATATACATTAATCTTGTGTTGACTACACAACTAAAAATTACGGTACAATAGGTATTCGTTTGTCAAAAAAAGGACCTGGAAGGCCTAGAAAAACCATTGAGACAGAAGATCGGCATAGTGTATAACAATCAGTAAGAGAAACAGAAGAGAAACAGACCCTGAAATAGATGGTGGAATAAATAAAATGACAAAGGAGACAATATCGGTAGCGACGTTGAAAAGCCGTGTTGCAAAGGGCGGCATTCGTGGCTGTGTTGCAGTGAAGAAACCGTTCTTAAAGGTCAAAAACAAACGAGTAAACCATCGTCCCTTCGATTCGGGTCCCTTGTTCTTGAGGGTATGCATAGAAATAGGGATAAGGTAGAGGTGTGGGTTTTTCCTGATGGGTGTTGCCTGTATAATAGTCCATCTTTTAGGTTAGGATTAGGGTTCTCTTGACCCTTGCAAGCGGTGACCAACTCTAGTCTAAGTGTTCGCGAATCATAGGACTTTGACAATAGAGAATTAACACTATGTCGTCCGATGGCACCACGTTGAGTGTCATGCGAAAACTATCGGGCAAATGCCGGTGACACCACGTTGTTATCATGGACAAATGGTGAATCAACCCTACAGGTGCCAAACGAAAGAATCCCGATTAGACGTGTGAACGGCATAGTGTTAAAATGGTCTCACATTAAATTTGGGACGTTAGATCCTTGCGAAGGAACACGCTTCATCCGCTTTTCCATGCTCTTTCACGTGGTCAAGTTCGTTCTTCTCGCAGGAACTCGCATACGTAGACAGAAATACGTCTGAATGCTCGAGCTCAATGGCGAGACACTAACCCAACGCTATCGGCCATCGACATTCGTTTCCGTGGAACGGCTCGAGCGTTGTCACGCGTTTGTTTACACCTGAGGTTACGCATTCTCTCTTCTGCGACCATTCCCCTCGAGCACACCCGGCCATATTTACAATCTGTTCAAGTGACAATGTGTGTTACGTCACTAGGTCGTTACTTACGTAACTGGCCCAGTTGTTTGGCGACGGTTAATGACGGCTGGATCTAAAGGGAAATTACGTGGTTCTTGCAGGGAACTGCATTTTTCAGAGCTGTGTGTGATAGACAATACCTTGGTGTCGCAGGAGCGCGTGTAGTGCTCGAGAGGTGATTAGAGACTATGTGTGCTCTACGAGAGTTGACTCGTTTATGTCTCGTTTGGCTTATGCTCCTCGCGAGAATGTTACAAATTCTAGGCTTCGTGAGAATACTTGGTAGGGTTAAGTATTTTTCTATTGATTAATACGAGTGATGGAAGTTGCTGATTTTAGGGTGTAAAAGTAGGGGTTGCAAATAATTTTCGTGCAAGCGAGGTGAATGTAACAGGTACTTGGTCGATGTCCAATAATTTATGGTTTGTCGTTATTTAATTTAATTATTTAACATTGGAATTGCCAAAGGGGTTGAAACTTGTTTCGGATATCTCATTTTTACAAATTCTAATTTTAGAAATGTTTATTAAATGGAAGTAGAAAAATTTAATTTTAAATTTAAATAGAAAAATGATTGTATAGAGTTCTTTGATTATGTTGTACAATTACTATTATTGTTATTTATGTATAATATATTCAATTATCCATTCTAGGTCGTACTAGTATCAGTGTTAATCGAACATGATTATTCTTTTTGCCTTTATTCACATTTTCTTAAAGTCTATATATTCAAATACTCACACGAATACAGAGCTATCTGAAATTCAAAATTAAACTTAATGTAGTTACAGATGTTTAATTACGAACACGTCCAGGGAGAAACTGTGGAGCAAATAATAGTCCCAATAATTATTATTTTAATTTTTATTTGGTTGATGTCCAATGATTTGAGGCCTGTTGCTATTTAATTTAATTATTTAACACTGGAATTGCCAAAGGGGTTGAAACTTGCTCCAGATATCTTATTTTCACAATTTCTAATTTTAGAAATTTTTATTAAATGGAAATAGAAAAATTTAATTTGAAAATTTAATTTTAAATTTGAATAGAAAAATGATTGTATTGAGTTCTTCGACTTTGTTGTACAATTACTATTATTGTTATTTATGTATAATATATTCGACTACCTATTCTAGGTCGTACTAGTTTAAGTGTTAATCGAACATGATTATCCTTTTTGCTTTTATTCACATTTTCTTAAAGTCTATATATTCAAATACACACATTCGTACAGAGCTATCTAAAATTCAAAATTAAATTCCATTATGATTTCAAATTTCAAAAGTTACAGATGTTTAATTATGAACACGTCCAGGAAGAAACTTCGAAGCAACAATAGCCCCAATAATTATTATTTTAATTTTTATTTACAGTTGCACTTAAAATTCCTTTTTCATCTTTTCTACTATAATCACTTGGTTAATAATTTACAAAAATTGTATACTTTACTAACATTTTAATCAGAAATATGTACATAAATACACGTACGTTTCATTTATTTTACGTTCAACTGGCTGACATGATACTCCAAATTCTAATTGGTCGACTGACTTCAAATTCGAACCAAATCTCCAGCAGATATCGCTCTACCATCGAGACGTGTTTGCATATTTCTCTTTTTCAAATTTCAAACATAAAATCTCAATTTATTTCAAACTCGAAGCTTGCAAGACAGAAGGGTTAACAAAATCGACTTGCACTGTTCGAAAGAGAAGTCAGAGAAGCGAAAGCTGCCTGTGCTTGAGGGACAAAAATTGCTTTGGTAACCGTATATCGTTAACCGAGATCTCGCCACACATACGCGTTATGCTCACCGTGTAATCATCTAAGATTAAGTTGACATGTGACGTGTAGGTTATTGCGACCCACGCGACAAAAGGCGGATGTAAAGTCGCATTGTATGTCAGCAGAAATTATAAGCTGTTACCCCGTGCATTGCACTCGCGTTCCGCGAATAGAAGTTGAAGAATTATATCTATCAGCGTCGTATAAATTATTCAAATCACGCGAATATTCCGATATCTCAAAATGATCGCTATAAAATACCAACTGGGCAAAAATAAAGGATTCCCCGAGCAATGTTCCACACCACAGTCTCCCACAGAACTTCCAAAATTTCACTCACCGAAATTAAACATGGCGCGCAACTTCACCCCCCTCTACCCTCCAAACGTTCCCCCGAAAAATGCGAAAGAACCAGATCTCTGAACCATCGATAATAAAACGACAAATGGCGAGACGAACGTGTCCCACTAAAATCGTGTACGAACTCGATGGGCGAACTTTTTGGCTGCAGTAGCTGTGACAAAAAATCACGCCCTTCGACCGGAGTTTAATTAACCTAATTTGCAACTTATTTCCCGTTGCCGAGGAACGTAAAGCTGTTGAAACTTTCGCAATCTCGCATAAACTTTCCGACCGGGCTATATCGTTTCGATTAGCGAAAAAAGAAGAAAATTCGGGGAGAGAGGAGAGAAATAAAGGGAAAACGTAAGGAAAAGGGAGAGGGGAAAAACCGAGGGTGGAAAAAAGGGGGACAGCGGCGTGACGTTTTTAATTACCGATGAAAACAGGGGGTGGTTCCCAGACTGGCGAACGAAAACTATTCCTCGTTACGACGACGAATCAATCCGTCATGCACAGGCCGCGGAATCCTTTCAAAACGTCGAGCCTCTGCGGAATTATTCACGATCATAGGCGAAGAAAAAGTAAGGAAGCTTTGTACACGAGTACCGGTATTTTTATAGCAATATCGTCGGCCCGTTTGTATTCCGACTGTCAGGCAACAGTCTATCGACATTTGGCCGATAGTCGGAGCCAAGCGTCCGGATATGGATTCGAGGGAAATGGCACGTTGCTTCTTTTCCGATGAGAATGAAAAACAACGTCGCGAATCCGTTTTGTGCCCGCTAAAAGCGATACATTTCGTCCTGGCGTCGCTGCATCGCCGCCCGTTATTCCACCAATCTGGCCCTCGCATTTTCCACCCCTGCCCGCCGACCCCCTCACGCTCCGCTCCTCTCGTCACGCTTTTCCCATTTTATAATCGCGATCAAAGGGGTGTAATTGCATTTGCCGCGAACACGCTGCCCCGCGAGCCGAATGTGTATCGTCTGAGCCGAGCGGGGCCTCTGGCCTAACGTAATTTAACCCTGACGAATTTATTCGGCTGAAACCGGCCACCGGCCGGTATTTATTTATTAAAACTCCCAAAGTCGCTGTCTAACGCGAGTCCGATGAATATCGGCCAGTGTCCGCTACTATCGACTGTTAGCCCGATTTTTATTTTTCACAATTCGCGGATAGGCGACGAGCATCGGTGGTTGGCAGCAGCTTGCTACGTATTGACAGATTCATGACCGCTGATAGAGTTTACGCGAGAGATAATGGACAAACGCGACGGGGGTGGTAACGCCACTGTAAATTCCGTCCAAGTTGGCAGAGGAACCCACCCTCTCGGGTTCTCAGACTGAGAACTCTTCTCGCGAATACGCACGTGTGCCAAGGCTTTTTAACGCACGCGCCAGTTTCGCCAACTCTCGTTCCTCACACGTGGTACCTTGGAGATCTCGGGATGTTACGTCACTGGAAGGTCTATTTGTATAGGAATATTTGGAGATTATTGGCCTATCGGGGTTTCAGGCAATATTCTTGTGTCCTTCGCTGTTAACGCGGGATCCAGGGGTCTACACGCTGTCAAAGAATTGAAAGTTCAGGGAATTTGTAGAGAAATGTCTGGGGCTTCCAATTTTTGGATTTCTAGGCTGACGTTGGGGTAACTGGTGCTGGGGAACCTTGAGTGCCAGGTTACTGAGAATTCTGTCACTATGTGGAGAAATTTTTGGTAGAGAAGATACTTTGGGATTTGGCAACTTTTAGAAGCTTCCACATAATCGTTTAGAATTTATATATTTGTAGTATCGCAGAATTTCCAGATTGTGTATAGGTAACTTTAGCTTAGAAAGTCACCGAGGGTTAGAGGACCAGGTCGGTCGAAAAAACGACGATGCATCAGGCCATTAGTATGACTATATTTGGTCATGTTGGGGGAGGCTTTTGGAAAACGTATACAGGTTGGGGAAGATATAGAAGAAGGCAAAAGTGATAGTGAACAGTTCTTGGGAGGAATGATTGTAAGAGAATCTTAGGGACAGGCTTAGGAGTGATCAGAACAGAGTTGCGTAGAGAGAGGTTATTAGTTGATAGTTGTTTAGTTGTATTTTAGTTGTGAGCCATTAGTTGCAACTGGCTGAGTTGTCATTGTGTTGTTGAGTTGAGTTGAGTTGTAGTCTTAGGCTGTAGTTGATATAGATTCGTATGCTTAATCGTTACCCATATATTGTTAATCTATTATTATTATTACTAATAAATAGTAGTATTATTTACCAACCACCATCCAAGTCTCTACATATTATAGATATTTTAGATTTAATTAAATAACGTGTATTGAAAATTATATTATTTATCCTTTGGATTAAAAATTAATTCTCCCTTGTCTGAGTGCATTAAAATGCTTACTCATACAGTACTTTTCTCTGATTGTACATATATAACCGTAATTTTAATATATCTTCTGGAATTAGAGACAGGACACACGATTAGATACTACCCGAAGAATTGATATGTAAAATCTGAGCCATAATTGAGGGAGCAAGCTTAATTTAAATGTAAATGTATCGAATACGGTTTCATAGGACAGGTGGGTCGGGTCAGATATTTATTTTACGCGGATTATTATCTCTTGCCGTTAATCGGCAGCAAGGTAACCCAAAAGGGTTCTTGCTTTATGGACCTTCGATTAAAACGCGATTCAAAAGCTAGCCCATTTTACCCAAAGTATTCTCCCTCGGGGATGCGGCTATTTAATACCCTCAAAAAGGTAACCCAAAGCGTTGCCAATCAAAACAAGGTCCAGCAACGGGCTAATACCTCTTACGCAGGCTGCACAAATAGGACAAGTCCTGTGACGTTGAGTCAGTTAATCCCTCTCGGTAAATTAACGTTCCACCTTCCTTTCAGATTAAAATTTTCATCCACTTCGATTCGTTTTAACGTCCACGATTCCACGCTGTGAATTTTCTCTTAAATGTGTCAGATCGGGTACGTCCTGTTCGAGCTGCTGCAAAAACTCGTCGTCAAGCATCCAAGAGGAAAGCCTCGACTTGCTATTTACCTAGGGCAACAAAAGCCCTCTCCAAGTGCAGCAGATTAAGCACAGCAAAAAGTCCTGGAGGATCATCGAAATCTGGACTATTTAAAACACTCCGCTGCAGATCAGGCGAGTCACGAGGTTATACTCGAGAAGGAATCGCTCCTCTGTCCCAGGAAAACGTCAGACGCGTGACATTTTGGCCAACGAAGCATCCGAGCTCGTTCCACTTTTTCTACTATTATAAACTCGCCAACTTTACAGCGGAAAAGCTTCGACCTGCCGCTTACCTCTGGCAAGAAAAGTCTTCTGCGAGTGCAGGAGGTTAAACACGGCGAAGAGTCTTCGAGGATCGCCCAAATGTGGACCATTTAGAACACTCTCCTGCAGATCAAGCGAGGTAGTCGAGGAAAAATCGTCGTTCTTCCTCGGAACGGGTCGGACGTGTGGCATTTTGGCCGAGGAAGCATCCAAAAACGGTCGATGCGAGTGTATCGATAGCTCACGTCGGAAGAAATATGCGACGACACACGTTGCAGCCACGCTTTGTCCCGAGGAAGACAATAAACCGTGGAAATCCATTCCGGCTGCTTCGACTCGTACATAAATATCGTCGGGCCGTGACTCGGGACGAAATTAAATTTCGCTTTCGCGGAAGTTGAATCACCTTAGAGGCGACGTTGGGCGAGCGTCAATTAATCTGGCCTGATATTTGGCAGGATTTAGGGTATCATCCGCACTTTGTCAGTAGCCATTGAACTTCTCTGGATATTTTTCAATATAGCCTGAATCGGGTATAGATAATCGTGTATTTTGCTCAATAAAAGCATCAGTTTTGTTGAAGAAGAAGAATAGGTTATGATAATTGTAAAAATAAGAAGTCTAGAATCATGACATTCTGCAGATAATATTTTAATCTGTCATGGAAACAGAGAATATAGTCTAAACCGGGTATAGACAATCGTGTCTTTATCTGAATAACAGCATCATTTTTGTTGAAGGAGGGTCAATTAATCTGGCCTGATATTTGGCAGGATTTAGGGTATCATCCGCACTTTGTCAGTAGCCATTGAACTTCTCTGGATATTTTTGAATATAGTCTGAATCGGGTATAGATAATCGTTCTTTATTTCAATAAAAGCATCATTTTTGTTGAAGGAGGGTCAATTAATCTGGCCTGATATTTGGCAGGATTTAGGGTATCGTCCATACTTTGCCACTAGCCATTGCACTTTTTTGGATATTTTTGAATATAGCCTGAATCGGGTATAGATAATCGTTCTTTATTTCAATAAAAGTATCATTTTTGTTAAAGAAGAAGAGTAGGTGTATGATAATTGTAAAAATAAGAAGTCTAGAATCATGACATTTTACAGAAAATATTTTAATCTGTCATGGAAACACAGAATATAGTCTAAACTGGGTATAGATAATTGTGTCTTTATCGCAATAAAAGCATCATTTTTGTTGAAGAAGAAGAGTAGGTGCATGATAATTGTAAAAATAAGAAGTCTAGAATCATGACATTCTGCAGATAATATTTTAAATCTGTCATGGAAACAGAGAATATAGTCTAAACCGGGTATAAACAATCGTGTCTTTATCTGAATAAAAGCATCATTTTTGTTGAAGAAGCGTCAATTAATCTGGCCTGATATTTGGCAGGATTTAGGGTATCGTCCATACTTTGTCTCTAGCCATTGCACTTTTTTGGATATTTTTGAATATAGTCTAAACCGGGTATAGATAATCGTTCTTTATTTCAATAAAAGCATCATTTTTGTTGAAGAAGAAGAGTAGGTGTATGATAAGTGTAAAAATAAGAAGTCTAGAATCATGACATTCTGCAGATAATATTTAAATCTGTCATGGAAACAGAGAATATAGTCTAAACTGGGTATAGATAATCATATCTTCATTTCAATAAAAGCATCATTTTTGTTGAAGAAGAAGAGTAGGTTTTTGATAATTATAAGAATAAGAAGTCTGGAATCATGCCATTTTACAGAAAATATTTTAATCTGTCATGGAAACAGAATATAGTCTAAACCAGGAATAGACAATCGTGTCTTTATCTCAATAACAGCATCATTTTTGTTGAAGGAGGGTCAATTAATCTGGCCTGATATTTGGCAGGATTTAGGGTATCATCCGCACTTTGTCAGTAGCCATTGAACTTCTCTGGATATTTTTGAATATAGTCTGAATCGGGTATAGATAATCGTTCTTTATTTCAATAAAAGCATCATTTTTGTTGAAGGAGAAGAGTAGGTGTATGATAAGTGTAAAAATAAGAAGTCTAGAATCATGACATTCTGCAGATAATATTTAAATCTATCATGGAAACAGAGAATATAGTCTAAACTGAGTATAGACAATCGTGTCTTTATTTCAATAAAAGCATCACTTTTGTTGAAGAAGAAGAATAGGTGTATGATAATTGTAAAAATAAGAAGTCTAGAATCATGACATTCTGCAGATAACATTTTAATCTGTCAAGGAAACAGGGAAACTTAAAAATTTGGTTTAGGACGGTGGGTAAATCGTGGAAGTGCCTTTAGGAAAACATGGTCAATGGATCTACAGGGTCTATAGTTTTGTTAGGTACCCGGCTACCCTAACTAATCCACAGACCCCTTAAGTCTCCTCCACTTCCTTGTGTTCGTTACGTCTCCCACCCCTTGTGTACACAAATTTTCGATCTTTTAATAATTAAAGCTCTAAATTATACAATCCAATCTGAGATTTCACGAAGACATACTCATCGTTGTGTCTCGAATGCCTTCACCCTAATTTTAGATGCATTAATAACGAAGCCTCTGTCAAATCGTTCCCCAAATCTTCAATCTCTATACGTACTCAAAGTCTCGATACCTTTCCAATTAAATTTGTAATTTATGTAACCAATTATGAACTTCCACTTCCAGGTACCCAATATAATCCTGTTTTCTTCGTAAACGTAGATTCGAAATCTGTCACTAACACTGAGGGTGGTGTAGAAATTGCGATTACGGATTCCTGTTTAAGAGAGTAAACTCAAGAACTGTCAAATGGATATTACAGATTAAAATTCGTGTTGAATAGTGCAATAAAATCCTAAGATTATTCATCTAATTCTGATACTCTGAGAAAACACCATTCTTTAGAAATTCGTATAAACAGACCACCACTGAGGGAAGGTTGCTGAGAGAGAAAATGATCAGCTGCCATTACGATCTCTGAACACCAAGAAGAACGTAATTCTCATATGCCCCTACACTACTATGATTTATTAATGAAACGAGGAAACCCTGATTGAATTCAATTATCATATTCCAACCGGTTTCGTTAACCAGGAACGTGACAATGCCTACTTGCTGTCAAGACTACGCAAGACGGACTCGCAGCCTCTGAAAGGTTCAAATTAAACACACGAGTCGACACATGGTACATGGAACACTTGGCTATGCGTTCAGGAAGCAACGATATTCGTATCTGTGTCGATACCGCAAAGTTAATCGACTATCTGATTAAAAGTTGGCCAGCTAATTATCATTCGACGTTGCATACTGCACGATGTCGTTTAAATTGGAACGACGCCGAATTGAACGAGCTTCTCAGTAACTTGTGGCTGGTGTAAAAAATTTAACAAGGTGGGTCTGATCGCGATATCAGAGCACGACAAGCGGGCGCATGTTTGTCGTTACTTACAGGGCACTGGAAAAGTTTCTCGCGGAAAGTTCTAACAGCCGGCGTGAAATGAATACGTCGCGAGTTGGACTGCGTATGTTTGCGCGGACATAATGTGTCGAAATATGCAAAACGCCAGAGTTGGCTGAGATTTACGTAGAAAATGTCTCAAGTTTTAAATAATAAATTACTCCACGATTCGGATACAATGGTACTTGGAATAAGAAGCATAATTTCTGGGGATAAAATGCTCTTGGACACGAAATAAATATTTGCATGACAAACGAATAAATTGCAATATTTTTGCAATCCATAGTGGAAAATAAAATATTTTATTCTCACGGTCCAAGGTACGAAACGGGATATTTTATTCCTATTTTATAAATGCGAGTTTAAGAGAGTAAAAATATTTAATGACCGCGAAGGTACACACGCCGAAAAAGAAAGTTAATTACACACTTGGAAACGCGCTTGTTGTTGCAGTTATTGTGATATCTTGCGTACAATTTCTTGCGTACAATTTCGTGCTTTTTCGCTTCTCTCTCTCTGTACCTCTCTTTTTCCCTTTCAGGTAGAAATACTCCATTTTATGCTTCAGGTGAAGGAAATAAAGATATTTCACACTTTAGTTCGTTAAAATAAAAATATTCTATTCGCTGATAATAAATTGAAGAAATAAAGTATTTTATTTCGGAAGGTGCACGTTTAATTTGAAATGAAATATCTATTTACCATTTGTTAAGTGACACAGTGCTTCATAATACATATTTTATATATCGCAGTATATAGAACTGTGTTATATGATTTTTGTTTCCTTTAATTTATTATAATCCGAATTAAAATATTAATTTTCGATTAAAATGTCGTTAAAATTTAAATATTGTTTATTTTAATTTGCTCCTCTTAAATTCATTTATGCAGTGGAAATGATCGATCTGCATCATCCGACGTTATAGGGGTGTAGTTAAACTTGCATTTGTGGTCCCTCAACACGTGCACCCTTCGAAATACTAATTTTGGACGACACAGTGAAACGAATGTGTCTTCTGAACACAATTTTATTATGATTATTCTGTCCCTGCATACTTAACAAATTATTTATTCCTAAAAAATTTTTATGTTTCTCATTTTGCAGTGTCTACTGGCTCAACGTTAATGCGAGGTTTCTTTAAGCATAACGTCAATAATGATTTATCCGTGCTTTGCTATTAATAGAATATGAAATATGCACGAAATATGCGTGAAATATACAAGAAATTTGTATGAAATATACGAGAAATATGCACATAATATGCAAAAAGGGTGGTGCATGCACGAAATATGCATTATGCAAACTATGCAAACTGACAGATATATTTTTAGAATCTTCCAATGACAAAATAAGTCCAATTTATTTACATATTTCCTATAAAGAATATTCGCGTCGTTTGAAGAGACAGACCAGATTATATTTCACAGAAAATCTGATGGATAAATCGTACAAATGCCATAATAAAATAATATTCTCTTAATCGAACTTAATCACACTATACATTAAAATTAGGTAAAACTGCCAACAAATACAAATATTTATATAATATTCATATCATAAATAATTTTCCCTTCAAATAAGAATCACGGCAATAATTCAATAAAGTACTCAACAGAGACTACAGAACGATACCCCCTGGACACATTTCACAAAAGAAAGAATATCAACCCTTCATGGTTAATTTAATTATAAAAATAAAACAGTCCTGTATACATTTATTCCCTATTACGTCATCGTAAAAAATCCCTTCGATTTTATTCTAAAAAATTTCTTCCAGCGAAAAAGGTCAACCTTCCTTCATTATTAAAACAAGCATATCACATCACACACACACACACACGCAAAAAAGAAAACAGAGAGAAAAATAAACACAATTATTATACAATACATTATACATTCAAATAAAAACACAAAAGAGACAGTCAAAGCTAAACAGACTAAAGACACCCCAAATGATCAAACGTACCCGACGCGCGCAAACAAAGTATTAGAATTAGCAAGCGCAAAAAGTAACGGATAACAAAGCCACCCCAAATATTCCTCCCTGTGGTTTCGCATTTATTTCCCACCCAGCTTTTCCCTTGATCCACGCTCCCTCCTTCTCAGGCCACGGGAACGTAACCCTCGGCGAGGACCTGTCTCCCTGTATCCTGTTATGACAATCCGCTGCCACGAGCCAAGTCGTCGTCCCCACCCTTAACCACCCTTAACCACCTTCTTCGCGATTTTCCCGCCTATTGCAAACCAATACCGTCTCTGTCCGATTAATTCGACCAACGAGTCCAAACGCCCCGTTTCCGGCTCGCGTTCCGGGCCATTTTTTCCCCAGCCACCCCCGTCAACCCTCCGTCCCGTCGTGGACGGCTTTCTACACCCTTTGTAATCCCGACAACGCTTAACGCGAAAGGGTTTTTGTGTTCGGCCGGTTACAGCGTTTGCTCTTTGTGTTCTATTAATAGGGAGCCGGTAATTACTGCGGCGGCCGCGATGACGTAGTATCGACAGGCGACATTGTCGCGCACTGTATTTATTATGCAATTAAGCCGAGATTTATAAGTGCCACGATAGTGTAACGGAGTTATTAGCCGCGAGCTTGCAATTACGACGGCCGAGAGATCGCGACGATGAAGAAAATTGCCAGCGAGTAATGGAGAGTTTATCGTTACGAATCGCTGGTTCGCGGTTCAGTACGTTCGCCGATAGACGGCGGGGCTGAGTTACGGACAGTGGCTCCCGCGAGAATGGGAAGCGTCGACACGGTTTTTACCTTGATCCATATAGTATCTTATCAGTTTCGATGCTACCGTTGGAAAACACCTCGAGAAATACTTCTCTCGAAAATAAAGATATTTTCGCGCTGTTTCTTTTCACTCCTCGTCGTGGAGTGAATGTAGCACCGAGTGAAAGGAAGAGAAAAATCTTTTTCCACGAATATAGCTTTACAACGAATTACACGAGGATAAATTAATCAAGTTGTAAATTTTGATCCGGTTGTTGAAGAAATATGAAAAGTATCAAGCATAGGTGTCGCTGGAATTTTTTGAAGCTTATATGGACGTAATATCGTCACTGAAAAATGGAAACGAAAGGAATATTCAGCAGGGTTT
>NW_016910774.1:36085-50877 GCF_001483705.2 Eufriesea mexicana
TCAGCAGGATTTTCTCCCAATTTAATTTCTCGCTGCGAGAGTACTAAAAATCTTAAGCTATTAAACTTAAAATTTGAAAACGGGAATTACGTTCCCGCGAACGTTCCGCGCAGGATATCCAGCAAGACAATAAAATCTTTTCAACGTCGCCTCATATCACGCTTGTAATTTCACTACGGCCACAGTAAAACTGTTATAACTGCGTGAAACTAACCGAGTATGGGATGTACGTTCGTATATAACATTTTGCCTAGGCAACGCGACATGTAAAACAAACTCGCAACATTTTTTAACGCTGCAACCAGTTCAAATACGCGATTTCGTACCTTTTGTCTCTGCAGTTATTAAAAATTAATACTGGCTATTATCAAACTCGGAATATTAATCACACGGGTGTCGCAAAAGAAGGAGTGCATAATTCAATACAAAATTGCATAACTTCTATTATTTTTGAACACCGAGTGCTATAACTATATTAATTCAAAATCATCGACAGCGGTATTAAAATAATAAAAAATAAAAGACTAATATTAATATTAACTAATAATATTAGCCAATATTGACGCTAATGTGACGCTAATATTAACAAAATAAAATCATCGACTCGAGTTAGTATAACGAAATTTTAATTAATTAAATATTTTTAATTAATCGTACTCCAAAGGATTAAACGTGAATCATATATGCTACGTGTATTATATTTTGGTACGACGATTTTAATTTTATACTGATTCTAAGACACCTCGAATAGTTGGTGCACTATTTCGAAATGACAATTAATCATTTTCTAAAGATCACACGGATCGTAATATCATTTCTTTGAACAGGCCTCGGCTCCACTTGCTATGTGTACTCTTATCAGAAACAGCGTGCCAGGAAATCTGGGACACGGGTCCGGAATAGAAACTACGGACTATTATTTCGCGATTTGCAATTTTGTTTAATCTCTTGACCGCGATACTCGTTTCTCATATTCCAGGCGTTCATTTCTCGGTCCACGTTGCCAACGTCACGCGCAGAAATATTTTTTTCGCTCCGCTTCAGCGGGGCTGGTTAACGAATCTGGGAAATAGAGCTGTGCAAATAGTGTCGCGAATTTAAAACGTAAATCGGCTGGATATTTCTCTACAACACGCGCCACGTTCCTCCTTTTTCTACATACACTGTGTTACGTAATAACCACTGTATGAATTATTCCTGTCGTGAACAGATAATTCCAAATTAATTGCAATTTTAATTTTTAATTACACCTGTAGCTGCAGATGTTTATCGCATTGTTTTTAAAATTTTTAAATCGAAGAATTTCGAATTTGAAAATTGCTTAAAGATTAGACAAGGAAACCTAGAGGATACTTAAATCAGATGAATCTAAAAGGAGTTTAATCATTTGCGTTACCAATAAACTCACAGACGCGTGTATCAGAACGGTCCAGTGTTTCTGTGACAATTGACGACGTATATACCACGTTGTAAATGATTCTGAGATAAAAGCACGACGACGTGCGTGGCACGTCTTTCCAGCGCAAGTGGATGACCCTTTTCGTTACAGAAAAATAGTAATTCGAAGACGGTTTTTAAAACGGTAAATAAGAAATCGTATGCAATTTAAGACGTAGAATTATTTCACTTCGATATTCCAAGCATCAATGGGTAATTGTAAATTTGATGTGTTAATTAACATCCATTTTTAGAATCCGATTAAATGGCGACTAGTTTCTGTCATAAAGTCGACGATATTTTTAAAATGGTAAATAAGAAATCGTATGCAATTTAAGACGTAGAATTATTTCACTTCGATATTTCAAGCATCGTTGGGTAATTGTAAATTTGATGTGTTAATTAACATCCATTTTTAGAATCCGATTAAATGGCGACTGAGGCGCCTCTCGAGTGCAAAGGGTTAACTTTGGGGCACGCTGGGATTAACCCTTTCGCTACTACGGGTGACTATAGTCATCGGCCATAAAAATCGAGTAAAAGATTAAGACAAGTGCTATCGTTCCTCTTAACGCTCTTCTCAAAGAATTGCAAGCTCTATTGCGGTGGTCAGTTTTCCTTTTCCTTTTTTCTCCGAAAGATTTGCTTCAAAAGACCGAATGCTAAAGATTGCACTATCGTAACGTTACCATTTTTGATACGTAGCGAAAGAGTTAAAAGTGTCCCACCTTTTGGATGCACCTTTTGGTAATGCATGATGGGACATTTTTAGCCCAACTTCGAAATATTGCAATAAGTGCATGCACATAGATTGCGACAATCTTTTTTCCCCGGTTTTATGTGAAAAATCGTAAAATTTAATTCTTATAAAAATTAGTTCAATATAAATTTTGTTTCTGTTATGGTAAAATTCAAGAGTGAAGAAAACTCTACATTCCAGCGGTGTGGAGGCGATCCCTTCCCCAAATGTTCTGTCTTTTGTCACCAGTCTTCTGAAGACGACTTTTGACCTGCTAGGCCCTGAACAGTTCAGTTCTAACCACTCGCCCGTTGAATAAAGATCTACAATTTTTCCACAGTTTTCCACTAACTACTCTTCCTTGCGTAATAACTCCTTTAATAGTTTCATTTAAAACGCAAATAAATTTCTATGCAACGTGGGTCTATTTTATTATCTGAAATCCAGTGTCTCAAGGAGTTAACTGAGTTCGCCATCTTGGTGAGCAAAAGGAAAAATAAAATACAGATTTAAATATCAGGAAACCTACGTGTAATATAATATACAATTGGAAATAATGTGTCAAATGTTTACTTGCTCGATATCCGTCTTGCTTTCATACATAACGTATAAGCAGTGTCCTATTCAGAATCGCAGGAACGTAACAATATTACGTTACATAAAGGGATGGAAATCACCGGAGCTGGGGTGGAGAGCGATGAATAAACGCGGCGATAAATTCAACGATAAAAAGGGCGGGAAATTTGAAAGGAAGTAAAGTGGGAGAAAAGAAAACGAGGAGACAGGTTATCGACAACTCGTCACACACGGGGACCGGGGGATGGGACGATGATAAAACAAATGACGAGGCTCCGTAGCTTCGCGGGGCGAAATATCGTTTCAACAGCCAACGAGAGGCTGTTCAATATTTCGAGAAGTTCCGGCGACGAGCAGGAAGAATTTGGCAGGCCGTCTTCGCCAGACAAACGTGTACAGGACGTGTCAGAAAGGGATGATCGGTTTCTTGGGCGAAACGTATCTACCAGAAATGTTTCACGAGCAATTTCTTCGCTGGGAAATTTAACTCGTATCGCGTTTTAGCAGGCGGAAAAATGTAGTTTCGAATATTTCTTGCAAACTGTATTCGTGACTTGTGAAACAATGTTCGTAGTTGACGAGAAATATTGTGAGAACAGCTGATTATGATTACGATGATTAAATATTAGAAATTAAACGAGATAAAATTTTGACCGAGCGAGTGATGTTATTTAACGAAAGAAAAATAATTCGTCGGAATTCATTTCTACTGATATCGATATATTATGCAGGCGATACATGATAACACGAATATTATTTCATTCTGGAGAACAAAATTTCCAGGTATTTTTCATTTTGATTAAATGAGATAAAATTTCGAGGGATTAATTAACGTGGGAATTAATTTTGAATTTTCGAAAGTAATTTCTAGGTTATGTTTCTTGATCTTCCACCTTAATTCGCGGAAAATAAAATATTTCCGAAATACCGGTACCTTTCGTTATTTATTTTATAAGATCATATAACATCACTGTTAAATGATAACTTTCATCTTCTCAGAGATAAAGAAATGAAAAATATTACAAATGAAAAGCAATTTCTAGGTTAGGTTTCTTTATCCTTCACCTCAATTCGCCGAAAATAAAATATTTCCAAAATACCGGTACCTTTCATCTTCTCAGAAATAAACAAATGATAAATATAACAAATGAAAAGCAATTTTTAGGTTAGGTTTCCTTATCCTTTACGCCAATTCACGGAAAATAAAATATTTTCGAAATACCGGTATCTTTTGTTATTTATTTTATAATATCATATAACATCACGGTTAAATTGTAAATTTCATCTTCTCAGAAATAAACAAATGATAAATATTACAAATGAAAAGTAATTTCTAGGTTAGGTTTCTTTATTCTTCACCTCAATTCGCCGAAAATAAAATATTTCCAAAATACCGGTACCTTTCATCTTCTCAGAAATAAACAAATGATAAATATAACAAATGAAAAGCAATTTCTAGGTTAGGTTTCTTTATCCTTCGCCCCAATTCACGGAAAATAAAATATTTTCGAAATACCGGTATCTTTTGTTATTTATTTTATAATATCATACAACATCACGGCTAAATTGTAAGTTTCATCTTCTCAGAAATAAACAAATGATAAATATTACAAATGAAAAGTAATTTCTAGGTTAGGTTTCTTTATTCTTCACCTCAATTCGCCGAAAATAAAATATTTCCAAAATACCGGTACCTTTCATCTTCTCAGAAATAAACAAATGATAAATATAACAAATGAAAAGCAATTTCTAGGTTAGGTTTCTTTATCCTTCGCCCCAATTCACGGAAAATAAAATATTTTCGAAATACCGGTATCTTTTGTTATTTATTTTATAATATCATATAACATCACGGTTAAATTGTAAATTTCATCTTCTCAGAAATAAACAAATGATAAATATTACAAATGAAAAGTAATTTCTAGGTTAGGTTTCTCTATCCTTCACCTCAATTCACCAAAAATAAAATATCTCCGGAATACCGGTACCTTTCGTTATATATTTTATAATACCATATAAAATCACACTTAAATGATAAATTTCATAATTTATTTCTCAGAGGTAAACAAATGAAAAATATTTATTCATTCTCGCTTCCAATGGTTACTAAAATATAACTGATTTCACCGGTCCAAACCACATCAAACAGTAACCTTGCATCGAACGCGAGTATATTAATTACACGTATAAATAACACGTTGATAATCGCGAACATTCGCGCAATAATTTGCAACTCGTGCATTAATTCCTATCCGCTTCCATGATTCGCAGAAAATATAATCCTTTCCACGGAGTGGCCGAAAATTCTTTCCCAGTGTATATTCCCGCCGGAAATTTCTCTCAGCAAATCGCAGCGCGTTTTGGAACATCCTGTACATCACGGTTCGCCTCTTACCAGCCGCTTGTCAAACTGTGACAGAATATGTGACAGCAGGATTGCATTTCGCAGAGCGTCTCATGGAAAGCGGAAAAACAAGAAGACAGAAACGTTCTGTCGGCGAACATAGAGTATACATACGTTGCCTCGTGACGTCAACCAAAGCGCATGAACGCTCTTCACTCTCTCGCCATGGCTGCCGGAACTCCATCTTTTTCCCTCCCATTTTTACTTTTTCAAATGCTCTCCGTAAATATTCCACGCGACGCATCGGCTCTCTTAAAACCACCGGATAACTGCAAATTCATTTTCATTCGCAGATTGATCGAATTTCATCTGCTACATTTATAACAACTTACAGGCTGACCATAAACGACCAGTAGCTCCCTCTGCGATCGCTATAGAAGCTCGATGAATATTCTAGGGGAGGATTACGCAGTAAATAAGTGACTCGGAGAGTACCGTTCGATTTTCTACAGTAAATTTCGCGTTTTATTGACGCGATCGACAGAACTATAGCGGCTACCAAGCCTGGAGGTTCGAGGTAACTGAGCTGGGCTCGCTAAAGAAGGATATTTCTCGGAACTGATACTTCCTTCCGATTATCGCGGTTTTACAATCTATCCTCTGTCACTAAATCTAGGTTTCCTAATAATGTCGTGGTGTCGTGCTTTTCCATGGTAGTTTCAGGGAGATCGTAAAGGGGAAAGCGAGGTCAACAGTGCAGAGGTTAGGTCCGCTGGGGAAAACCCTTGCCGATGAACGAGGCCTTAGCATGATAATATTTGAGCATATTTAAAAAAGAAATCGAAAAGCTAGTGCTTCTAAATGGGAAAATCGAAGAGGACGTTGAAGAAGAGCAAAAGAGTGTCCAGAGGAAGAGTGGTGAGATTGTTCAAGGAGTAGATCAAGGGTAGCCTTAGACACGCGTTGTTCAATAATTCGGAGACTTGCTGTCACGTTTCACATTTTCTTAACACTTTGACCGTCACGTTGGTCATTGGAGCGCTTGAACTGCTTAAACTACATTGAAAGACATTGAATGAAAATTGACAGTTAGTGCATTTTGAATATAACCGCTAGTTAGAAGATACTTTGAAATAAAAGGTGCCCCATTGAACAGTTAAAAATTTTTATTAGTACGTGAAAAAATATTAGAACAAATCTTGCATCTAGAGGTGCATCTCACCGCCTGAGCGAAACATGTGATTTCGGAGTGGCAGTCCAAGGGTTAATATAATTAATGATAATAAAGTGCCTTGGTTGTTTCGGTGGTTCCTGATGATCCTTTGGTGTTCCTATGGTGCTGACCAGTTGGTATCCCCTTATCTCGTCGTACTATGATAACCTGCCCTACCTTAGACGGAGATACTTAGGTGGTATAGGAACTTCCATTAAAGGGAGGTCGAGGATTCATCGAGGACTTGCGAGAAGTAGGAACCTCCATCTATTGGCGAGGGTGAGAATGATGGTCGCTACAAACGAAATCCACTATTTTTCTGGCACTTCGCAATTCATTTACTCCACTCTAAATGACACTTTGAGCGAAGATTCGAGCTTCAGCTATGCTCACATAGGCAAGAACCGCGAAAACAAGAATAGCGTAACTCATGATTCCCGAGTGCCGATTTACGACTCGCGAAATTCGAAATAAAACTCGCTCTCCCCCTCTCTCTATGATGCTCTCATCCGCCAAGGAAAAGATCAGTAAACTTATTTTCCTGTTTCCCAGAATGTCGTAACCGTGTAAATAAAAGAACGTTGCAGCCTTCTTGACAGAGAGTACCTGCTGTCAAGGAAGCTATCAAACAACTCTGAGTTTAATATTATCCTTGGACACGATATACACGGCAATAATTCACGATTATATCGTCCACCCTAACAAGATGGAGTGTCGCAGAAATTCACCACGATATCAAATTAGACTTGCCGTGATCAGTGGAAAAAACATGTTAGCCCTCGGAGCAGAGGTTTACTTTTTCCCCGTAGGCAGGAAACGTTTCAATCAGCCTAAGAAGGATTACTCGCCTGATTCGTAGACGGCGGGAAAAAAGGCGGAAAGGGAGAAAAGCAGGGAAAAAAGATCGTATCTCTGCGACTGTGACGAAAAAGTAGCTGGATACGGCCATAAACGGGACACTATATCTTGATACAAGTCCCCGTGCTTGTAGCAGCGACTGAAAGGGGATAAGTTATGCTCGCAACATTGGTAAAAGATACCTATCTGGGATAATAAAAATAGTACACTTTCCGTATCTAAGAGATCTCTCGATAAAGAATGCTCGGCAACTTGTCCAACAGTCGAGCGTATTTTTCTCCCTTTCTCTACGGCCTGCTTTCCTTTTGTATTCCCGGCTTCCGTTCTCCGCCGGAAACGCCACCGCGGCATATATTCCGTTGCACTTTGATAAGTCACTGCCGCTGGATTGCAGGCTGGTGTATACTTCAACGCCGAGTTAGGGATCTTCTCTTGATCCACGCAGTCGATTTATCCGTGTCGATATTAGTATCGTAGTTCTCTTTCAGCAGCGACGTGTTGCTCTTGGTCTGTCCCTTGTCATCGGTGGTTCGTCGTCGAGGTGATGACGACTTGGGTACTCTGGTCTTTGTGTCTTTGGATTTTGCAGACAGGGTCTTCAGATCTTAGCCTTCCCACGGTTCGCTTTACAGCAAGTTGAGAGATAAGAAATTATCGGTATTTTGTTAGAGTGAGTTACACAGAGTTTGTATGCCTCTTCTTGATCTCTTCTTTCTCTAGGTGTTATTACAGGAAATTCTCAGTTTGTAGAAATAACCGAAGATACTATTATTTAATTATCTAGTGAATTATAGAGGGTTGGTACTATTCCTGGTCTTTTCTTTGTTGTAGACCAGTGGATCGAGGTGATGATTTACGTATCTTGGTTTAGGTACTGTGTCACTTGGAATGAGTGCAATGTTTCTGTTTATGATTATGTTTCAAAATTTGTATTAACACTATGCCATCTGTACATCTAATCGGGATTTTTTCGTTTGGCGATGGTAGAACTGATTCATTATTTGCGCATGATACCAATATGGTGACACTGAACGGTATAGTGTTAACGAGAAGTTTGATATATTTCTCATCGAAGGAAAACGAATTGGTTTTATTTCCTTTGTAAAAAAAGACGTTTCTGAATATATTAACAATGGCAGTGGCGTTAGAAGGGATGAAAGGAGAAAGAAGGGATGCGTTTCATCCTGGGCCTGCTAGTGGGGACTCATCAGTAAGGCTACCTAGCAGACCCTGTCTTAGATGGGGATACTTTTGGAAGGTTTGGAAGTTATACGTATACGAAATGGAGATTTTCCGAGGAAAGTAGCGAAAGGGTTAAGGTAAAAATATAAAAATAACGAAATAAAAGATTAGTGACAACATAGAAATAATAAAAATAAAAGGAAGCGTGTTTACAATTATTTTAACAGTTCTACTGTTAAGTGTCTCCACTGGTCAATAGGATGAAAGCAATCATCTCTCAATGTCTAATCAAAGGAATCCTCGAAAACTCGTGGCATCCTGTTCGCGACGTGTCGACCGTCTATCATCGAATCCAGGTAAGCCAAGTGTTGCTGTTACTGGTTATTGGTAATTGAAGTCCATTACTCCAGCCGTCCGCTGTTGTCCTCGTCGAGTTCGATCCTTAATCCTAAGACTAAGATTACTGCGCGCCCATTGCTATCGGGGCAGGAACAATCGAACGCTTAAGCAATAATTGAACGAGTTACTTAACCGGTCTGATTAAACAATGTCGACTAACCGCGAACTATACACGCAGACTAAACAATAGAAGATCAAACACAAATCGATACTCTCCTGTCCCGTCGCTGAAGCTGTTCCATTCCCAGCAAAATTTCCAAATTCTGAATAAAATCTTGAACAGGAAGAGCAAACAGGAGAGCGCGATCGAAATGGAATTAATCGCTCGAAATAACAAAAATCGAGCTGGATAAAAGCTAGTCAAACAGCGAATCAGTCAAGCTTTTAATTGCGATCCGTCAGTGTTGCACGGCATAAGCAATTTTCGAATCGGGGTACTTTAACGCGCGGTCACGGATCAACGAATGAAGGGTTTGTTACAAATAACGATTCACAATTCGTAAACATCGGTCTGCGGTTTACTGAAACTGAAATCTCGCGGTATTGAATTACCGACGAATTGTCGCCGGTGCGGTAGACAAAGCACCGTCTGCACCGGCGTCGAAATGAAAAATGCAAATAGAGAGAAAAATCCGATTTTTTAAATACAAAAGGGAACGGAGGAAAGGGAAAAGCAGCAAAGAGGTAACTGCAGAAGCTCGAGGGAACCGGAAGGATTTTTCGAATTTTCGTTAAGCTCTGCTCCGCTCCTCCGTCATTCAGCGTTCTCTGTTTGCGAAATTTCGACAGTCGCCATTGACGCACGAGACTCTGACTAGGGTTGCATCTTCGACAAAGCGAATTTCCGCGAGATTGAAACGCCGCTTTATTCCTTCGCCGGATTCATCGATGCGCCGTTTGGTTTATCGGCGTGAGATGCAGCGAGAGCTATCAAGAGCTGCCGCCGGGTAGAAGTTTGACGTTTCACAGGGCGGAGAGATCGGTGCCATCGAAACGCCATCCAAGTCGACGCGTTCGGTTCAATTGGACCGTTTTATTCCGTCTGGTGGCGCGATCGATTGAAAATTAACCTTTGCGTAAGTTTCACCGGGAGTGCAGCGTCGGAGGGCCCGCGGAACTCGGATATCGGCTTTTAATCGCTCTCAAAGCGTCTAAACTCTTCGAGGGCTGACGTTCGCGGTCAATCGAGTTCTACGTGAGTCGAAGATTAATGGCGTTCGGCGAAATCTCGCGATAAATAACTTGCCAGGTAATTTCCAAGATGGATGAGCGAAAGGGGATGGGAAATCGGTACGTTCGACTTATGGCAGTATTGTACTCGACAAGCTTACATAGCAGGGGGATGAACTTTTTGGGGTACCTAGCAATCATCCTAGGTTCGTTTGTGTTGGTAGCAATGTTTCGATTGGTACGAATGACGATGAACCGGTAAGTGTGGAAAAGTGAATGAGAAAGAGTGAGCACGAGTGTCAATTGTTTTCGTGACATAAGCATAGTGTGTGCAGTAAAGTAAAAGTAAAAGTAAAATCAAAAAATAGTATTAAAATCTAAGTACAGAATATTAATATACATAGACAAATAGATAGAGCTTTCCTTTAATTATTTATGTTACACAATCATTTTCATATTTATATTAAATCCATAAGCATTAAACCTCTGTTTCAATCATGCATTATTCACGTGGATTCCTAATCTCTAACAGTTTGATTAATCAACGAGTCACGATTATCGATTAACCCTTCCGCGAGTTGCCACGTAACTCACTAGCGCCACCGCGGCTCGTAACTCCAATAGATCGTAAATACCGATGTAATCTCGGTATTTTCTTCTTGCTACGTGTTTCATGTTACGCCCACAGGGTTCAGGTCATGCAGGCAGAGAATCGGATATTAAATATTGCACACGAATCGATAATATTTGATTTGGAGTAACAGAGCGTGGTTAATTTCAAGTCAGCGAGGTCAATGGGTCAGGTTATTATATACATGTGTGGCTCTTTGTATAATTCACTCGAGAAAATTGCTGGTCATTAAACGAAAGTAAGAGGATTATCTAACATATCCAAGGGCTGAGGACTCCTCGTGAGTAAGCCTGAGATAAACGGTGCTGCGAGGATACTCTGTCAAGAAATTACGAAGGAACCACCACCACACTGACTGCCTCTGCTCAGAGGTCGCTACTTCTAACAGGAAACAACATAGAAATTTTTCTTCAAAAGAATCCACGACGAAATAAGCCGGAGTTCACAGTTGCACCAAAACTCTGTCAACAAAACTTTTAACCGGTTCTCCTAAATAAGCTTCCTAGATATTAAATTATATTCCACGAGTGACAAAGGTATGATAAATCAATTGAAGGTCCCTGTCTTACTAAAAAATTGCACGAATCTCATCATTAATAGCTGTGAAACGGAATAATTAACAAGAAAGTGTCCCTCGATTCAAAGATCACGGGTGACATTAATATCAGACCACCATCGCGCGGAAAAATCGCACCACCGTGCATAAATCAGTCCAGAATTCCACTTCAAACGGAATTAATCCAATTGCTGGGGATTTTGCACGGTTCCCGGTGAAAACTTCGAACGTCGATCCTGAAGGACAGAGCGTCGATTGTTCGGATAAAAAAGAGCGGCTGAGGAGGAAAAGGGAAGAAGAAGAAGAAATAAAAATAAAGACGACAGGGAAGAAGGCGGAAGTTTCGTTGGAACGAGTGGAGGAGTCGCTAAATTTGAAGAGTCTCGCGGATAGGAGACGCTTTGATAAAAACTCGCTCGTCGGGGAAGTTCGTCTTCGTCCGATAAAAAGGTGGACTGTATTAAAATAGTGTATAATTAAAACGAAGTTTCCAGGCCGGCGCGATGCTTATCCGCGGCTTAAACCGAATTTAAAACAGCTCGCTTGTCAAACTCAAAAAAGCCGTCTGAATGGAACACCGGAACCCCTCGGCGCTCTGTTCAATCCGCGCCCTGCCGGTAAAAACTGCGGATACCAGGGCGATTTATAACTGCAAACTAAGTTTCTTTGCCTCGCGGAACGGTCTAGCGATTTAGGTGGAATTTAAACCGATTTTCCCGTCGCCGGACGATCGCGAAAAATGGAAAATTCGCGGAAACACCCGGTGAAATCGAGAGCGAAGAACGTGTAACACCGAATCATGAATTCTGACGTGTTCCCCGGGGGTGAAAATTAGAAGTGGAAGAGAAACTCGAAGAACGAGGAAACTCAACGAGATTCGAAAGTGACGACGGGACCGATCGACGTTGATTAAATATTTACCAACATGATGGAATTAAGCGTTTAATTGATTCCGATGTTTAATAGAGGAAATGAATTTTATATACGCGCCATACACTCGATTCGACGTTGTCGGCAGTGTGCATGACAAAACAATCGACGCAGTTAAAAGTTATTCAAACTGCGTGAAATTGCCAGCGAAAATCGGGAGAAAAAATAATATGGAGTTTAGCGAGAGTAAAGGGGCTGGTGGACAGGGGTGCTGAATTGGTGGGGATAGCTGTGCTCTGTTTGTTGCAAATTTTTTAATATTTACGAAAATTAGATTCGTTAATTTTCTTCAATTTTTTAAACAGATTTATCGACCTAAGATGCGAGATTAAAGGGATGAAGTTGAAGGGGATGATACGTTGTTTGTAATAGGTGCATTTTAGTTATTGTAATTTTGAAAATACTTAGGAGAATATTTATGAAAAATTTACAAAATTAGATTCCAATTTTTCTCCAATTTTTAGCCCAATTATTAATTTAAAACTAGAAAAGGAAGGGGTTGAGTGGAAAGAGATGCTGCGTTATTTATAGTAGATACACTTCATTCGCTATAAATTTGAAAATAGTTGTGAATATAATTATGAGAAATTGGTGGAAATTAGGTTCGCATTTCTTGCACCTGTTAAATATATTTATCAACCTAAGACGCGAATATAAAGGGATGATGTAGAAGGGGATGATACGTTGTTTGTAATAGGTGCATTTTATATACTATAACTTTGGAAATACTTAGGAGAATATTTATGAAAAATTTACAAAATTAGATCCCAATTTTTCGTCCAATTATTAATTTAAAACTAGAAAAGGAAGGGGTTGAATGACAAGAGATGCTGCGTTATTCATAGTAGATGCACTTCATTCTCTATAAATTTGAAAATAATTGCGAATATAATTATGAAAAATTGGTGGAAATTAGGTTCGCGTTATTCTCGAACTCCTCGTCGATTTATCAGCTTAAAGAAAACCTTCGAGGTCAAAGCACAATGATCCCATCGTAGAAATAAAGTTCGCAAACTCGAAGGTATGGCGAAACCGATATTTTCATACAAGTAAGGGATACAGCACGTGTTATTCGACACGAACGAGTTTTCTTCCATTTTTATCGTTATTCCAGCATTTTCAAGTGTTTCGTCCCGGCTTTATAAACGCCGGAAGTTTTAACAAAATTGAAAATAAGTCAAATTTCAGAGTGTGTGCGGAATCACAAATTCAAGGGATGTAGGCTTCTAAGTTACAAGATTCGGATATTTACCAAGTTTCATGGTGGAGGAGTTCAGCAAGTTCAGCCACCGAAGTTTAAAACGCATCTGACTCTAAAAACTGATTTAAAACTGTGCCTAAGTTCGAGGAATTTCGTCCAAGATATTCTTGAACGCCTGAAAATAAGAGGATCCGCCATTTTTCTGCGTCCTCTACTTATTCTCTGTATTTCGTTATTTTCCTAAATAAAACACGCGACTCCTTATAAATAATTTCATTTATTGCACCACCCCTAACGTAAAAAAAATAAATAAACAAAATAATAAATAAATTAGAAACTAAAGCGCGACTATCACAGTAATGGCGAAATAAAACGTAGTCACGATTCTATATCACAAGAATTAAACAAGAGTCAACTGTCGACACTGAAAACTGTTGCAAACATGCAGAGTTGGAATAAAAGCTAGCGGTGAAACGCAATTGAACAAATCGGATAACTATTATTTGAACAATTCTTCGGTAAAATCCCTATGGAAAGTTACGTTCACTTGTGGCTATACATAGGGTGTCTCGGTGTTTTCTGACCGAACTTTACCAGAGTGTAATACCTGTATGGAATAAAAAGGCGTATGTAAACGCGAGTCGTTTGATGTTTTATTAAAAAGTTATAAAAGAAAATAGGAGATAGGAGAGAACCCTAACGAACATGCGGTTACTATGATTCTTTGATCTCTCAAGAACTTTCGTATCAAAGAGTTTCATCGATCAATCTTATCGGTTCGGTCTTTGGAAAATTTGCTAATTTTTAAATCAAATTAACGAAGCAAATCGTTTAATTTCTCGAAAAATAAAAAAATATCTCGAATAAAAATATGTGCAATGAAAAATTAATATATACATACGCGTAATAAATTGAGAAAAAATTGCTGGCTTATTTATTAGAATATAGAATAAAAATGCATTTCATGCGGTTATAAATTAAATTTTTTATCGCTGTTAGTCACGAAATTGCGAATGAAAATTTCGAAATGGAAATCGTTAATAGCACCTCCAGTTTTGTCTTATGAATTTTTAATAAATCTTCAAACGATGTAGGTTTATAAATAATTTTCCTCTGCAATTTGCAACCGCAGCATGCGTTGACGAAGTTTGGAAGAACCAGGACACCCGGTATATACGCGTATATTTTACACCGAGGTGATTCATGGCAACGTCTCTTTTCAGAGATTTTCATACGCTATATGTCGAAAGAGAAAACCAAATATTTGGCTTTTTTCTGTTGCCATATAAGAGATTATATAAAAGCCACGTTTGAAATGTTGCGTTTTTTCCCCATGCTTAAACATTTGCCACGATACCCCGCCGATAATTAGTTTACTTATTGTTCACACGCGAATGTACATTTACCGAGGATATTATTCGGTTTACGTGTAAAATTACGCTAGGCAACGTTTCTTCCGTTTTTTCGACTTGCGGAAGGAATTTTGTAAATAGCTCGACGCGAAATTTAATTTAGATAAAATTGCGCGATGTGAGAAATGTGCTTCCTCTCTTTCC
>NW_016910774.1:50892-53229 GCF_001483705.2 Eufriesea mexicana
TGCTTTTTATGGGATTAAATTAAATATAACTGCTTCAGGAGAAAATCGTGGAAATGTCACAGTGTTATCCAAGGGAAAGAAAAGGGGGAAAAATATAAGTTTATTTTTAATAATTTGATAAGTACGAAATTTTTAAGAGAAATATTTGTTAAGTTGATAAAGTTAATTTTTATTCACGGATTGGAATGAAAGATCAGTTTATTAAACATAAGCCATTCACTAACAATTTTCATTCTCATACGTTGCTAAATTCATTGATTTCCTCTAAGAAATTAAAATATAATTTAATTTCCATCTTCAGGCATCTGGCAAATTAATATAAAATTCTCAAGAAAAATTGAAAAATATAAACCATTTAATCCTATTAATCTCGAGTATAATTAAATACACTAATCCTTCTCAAAAATTTGAAACAGTTAAATTTTAATTTCCACTTTAAATCGCTTGATAAGTATAAAATCTCCAAGAAAATATTCTTTATCACTCATCCATCAAATTAAAAATATTAATACTCAAAAAAAATATGAAAGAAGTACCCATTTTAAAACACCTTTATTAAAAATATTAATTAAAAATTCGCTTACACCGTTAATTTATCAAGCCCTCGAAAAGAAGAAAAAATAAAATAAAACAGAAAGACAGAAAATTCAATTCTCATTTAAGTAATCACTTAAATCACTCATATCCTATAATTCGATGCTATATTCCTATAATTCTACAATTATAATAAAAATAATTCTCTTCTATTGTTAAATTTCCCTGCAAAAATGTAGGAATAAAATTTCACTGCCATTTTAAGTCACCAAATAAATATAAAACTTCAAAAAAATATTCATCAAATACAACTCATTCACTGTACACTGTCCACGCACCCCTATAATTCTGCACGCTATTAAATACATTAAATCTCTCTCCAAAAAATGAAAGAAAAATAAAAATTCCCATTTTCAGTCAGTTTCATTAAAAATATTAATTAAAACTCATTCGCACAAAATTCTCCCACACCGCGAAATTTATTAATCCCTTTTTTTAAAAAAAAACAGAAAAAATAAATAAAATAGAAAGACAGAAAATTCAATTCGGATTTAAGTAATCACTCGACATTTCTAGAACTTTCGCACCGTTAAATTCCTCAATTTCCTGGCAAAAGTGTACGAATAAAATCACAGTTTCCACTTCAAGTCAGCCGAGAATACACACGATATCGTCAATTTTCATTCGCGAAGTAAAACGCGAAACAGATTCGTTAGACCGTAATCCCTTTATCGCAGTGGAAGGCTCGAATAAGAAACCGGCTGCATCCTCTCTGCTCTCGATGCACTTCCGGTTTGCCTATCCGCGAAGCTTCTCGCGGGATGCAATCGCGTGGTATTCCCGTTTTGTACGCGTCACGGTTTGACAGACGTTGTCACGAAATTCGGGCATATTATACGTTTTATATTCTTCAGCCAGGTACATCGATCCGCCCGTTTCCATTACCACAAGTAAACGCGTTTACTCGCGTCGCGTCGTTTACGCGCGCCAGCCATTACGGTGCAGATTTACGACGCGATTCGGGCCCTTCAAACCGATATATCCTTTTGTTAGCACCGTGTTAATAACGAATGGTCGTATCGGTAACACGTGGTTTTAACAGCGAATGAAGAATCGGTCTAATGCCTTTGTTCCTCGTTGTCCTGTACGGAATCCTGATAGAATTAGGCTCATTCTTTGACAAGATATTCACCCCTTGCACTCGAGAGGTGAGCTTCAGTCACCATTTCATAAAATTTGGAAGATCGATATTAACCCTTTGCACTCGACGACTATTTCGTTATAGAAAAATAGTTAATTCGAAGTGTTCCCACGTGTCGCGAATTGTATCGAAGTTATTTCCTTCTCATGAACGCGTGGGGTGCTCTAGACGTTTTACGGTCTAGAGCTATTACTGTTGTTCGGTAGCCGAGTGTTAATCTGCTTCCACCTTACTCCTTCCTCGAAGTCGCGGAAGGAATTTTATTGTATAAAATATTCAAAATATATCAATAGATTATGAGTCTACAAGCTTAATTTAGCTTATTTATATCTTATTTTTCAATCGAAATCTGTTAGAATTGAAATGGCTATAACAATTTAATAGGATTTTCCTATCTTATTTGTGTGAAAAAATTAGATTACCATATTAGTCGAAAATATTATGTAAGTTAGGTACACGTACAGTGGGTCGCGAAATTATTCGAACGCTGTACAAATTTTGAGAGAGTACTGTGGTAATGGTTGACATAGATTTTTAATTATATATATATAAATATTATAAATATACATAATAAATATAATAATAAATATACACAAATATAA
>NW_016910774.1:62551-65338 GCF_001483705.2 Eufriesea mexicana
ATAATTTTTACCCTATGCTATAATATTGTTCAATAAATATTTAATAATAAAAATAAAATAATATCATTATAAATAATATTAAAAATAAATTCCACAATTAACAAGTACCCCAATTGAAAGTTTCTGGTTTTAATTGAAGTATACGTGTATGTATAGCATAACGAGTTACACATGGTTGAATTTTTCTTATTACTTATAGAAATCATTATTCAAAGTTACAGTCCTATCTCGGTTCATTTAAATATAATTACACAATCGTGCGAGATAAAGAAAAATTTTTCGAATAAAAATCGTGCAACTTTTGTTGCTCTGTCACGCTATAGCACATAATTTTTCGTGCGAGATCCCGTTCAAGACTCACAAAAATCGTTAAAACTTTGGTCGTTGATTTTACCCCCCTCAAAGTCATTTTCTGCCAACAGGCAAATGGCGTAACTCGTTATACTCCACGTGCACGCGAACTTTCAGTGAAATCCGAATTTTTGGGTTAGAGAATTCTTTTGAAATATAGCGTTCGAATACCTCCTCTATAGTTTCACATTTTTCACATCATTTCGGAATTTCAAACACGCGATTCGACGTCACTAGACTATCGAATTCTGAATGAGAAGCTTCCATAAAATTGATTTCCCCGTGATTAATAAAATTTGCAAAAATTGCAGAGATAATACGCGTCATTCGACCAAGGAGATTTATTTATGTATTATTTTATTATTTCAAAACTAGCTCCAATATTTCTATATCGTATGAGGAACAGAGAATTATTTTAAATAAAATATTATGGGATCGAAGAATGAAATTGACCACTTTCAGGGTATTTTCGCGCCAGTTTCTGATTTTCGTGTCATTGTTCGTATACATGACTGTGGTTTGAGAAAAATTGAGAAGACACAAAGGAACACGCGAGGATGCGACCGCAAGACAGGTCGGAAATCGTGGGAACAGGTTTCAATACCCGTAATGAAACTTCCGCGTGTATTTCTTATTCGCTGGTAACGCGAGATTAAATTACGGCGTGGTGCTGGGATTACTGAAAGCAACGTAACGCTAAAAACATTAAACTCGCGCGATCCTCAAGAGTATATGACGCGAAAACAAGTTTGAACCTTGTCGTACGCTCCTGGGACCGGCTGCGTTGCAATGAACCAGAGCTCCGACTCGGCCCTTTGACGCCATAATGGAGGAAAAGTAAATTTTCTGGGTCGGTGATATACAACGACAATAGGTGAGTACCGATATATAAACAAATTCGGGACTGGCGAATGAGAGGAAATATCATTTCCATAAATATTAGGTCTACCGGAAAGTTCTGTCCGTTAATGTCACCTGAAGTTTTGTCGAATTCAATATACTTTCCTAACTTAATACCTAATTCGATTACCATCTGTTTCTTTCCCTCCAAAATTTTGTGAACAGAAACAGTTTGGAAAATGAAGCAGGTGTCGAGCAAACGTTGCTCGAATTCTTCGCGTCTAAAAGTGAGGTCTTTGAAGAAAATGGAATTCACAAATTTCCAGGGAAGTGATCATAAGTAACGATGAAAATGATATTGTTAGATAAATATAAATAAATTTGTTGAAAATGTATTATTTTCTTTTACTTCAAAAACGGACAGAACTTTTCTGTAAACCTAATACTTCTTTCTCTTTTTCCTTTTTCTCTGTGAATTTAATTGCAGGAATTTGGCAAGGTACAATTATGTTTGCGACATCTCGAATAGTGATAATAGTTGATTTTAACGGGAAATACAAAATTATTTTTATATATACAGAAATTTATTCAAAAATGATAGAAAAATTCTGGTCCATTGCTTTCTTTATTGACCAATAATTTATTTTTGGTTCCTGTTTTTGGTGGAATAACTGATGCTCACAGAGACACGAATTATGTTTATCCTGTATTATCGTTGCTTCCATTGCTGTGGTTTTATTACGCAATTTATTTTTAAACGAAATACACGTATGAAACAAAGTTTGGCAATTACGCTGACATGTAACTCATTATGAGTCCATGTATTATGCGTATATTTATTAATAATGAAACATAAATAGAGATGTATATAGCGAACATTTTCCGTGATACTTCAAACACTTTCCAACACTCGACAAAACGCGACCTAATTTTCAATTGTACCGTTTTCGTGCATATTTTTAAACAACGTACCACATTCCCTTAATTTTGCCCCATTAATACCTATTTTATTACGGTTTTAACACACGAAATTTCAAAATTCTAAAGTGTATATCAGTCAGGATAATAATAATAAGAAAAATAAGAATCACTAAGTAGATACAAATGTCACGATCACTTAGAAACCAAAAATAAACTCAGAAAAGATGGAAAAGTTTTAGCAAGAAGACACATATATGTATATACAGGGTGTGGTACGTAAATTTCCAACCTAGAAATCTACATTTCTGAAGCCAAGGTCATCTGACGGTCATAGCATAGTGGGTCACTGACCTCGAATTCTCCTCAGCAACAACCACACAAAGTCAAAAATACAGAGTGCTATTCAATCGTTAGAAACACAAGCTGGCCTTGACTTTTTATCGAAAAACAATAGATTTCGGAATTTTTTATCCAATATATAGCCGAATAAATACCGATTCACTTTTGTTGAAAATATTCCATTGCGGTCTGTCGAAAATACCTGAAACGTCGCGATGACAGTTATGTGCCACCCTGTACACGCGTATAACCTACAACGTCATTAAATTACCTTGAATGACCTTCACAGACCAACGTAGATACTCTTACATTAAAAAAAAAAAAAAAAAAAAAAGT
>NW_016910774.1:65361-70168 GCF_001483705.2 Eufriesea mexicana
AATAATTATAATAATAAGAAAGTGACGTTTGCTCGAAATATTTTTTGAAACGAGCTATAGTTTCGGAAATGATTGAATTCGAAACTTCAAATGGGACACCCCGTATACGTACATTGGCGCCATAAATTTTTATTATTTTTATCGTCGCGGTCAGTCGTGTTTATGACACTTTTGCAGAATGATTACAGCACGAGTGGTATAATTTGCACGTTGTCTGTAATCGTTACGATCGTCGAGACACGATTGTTACAAGCATTACGTATTACCCAGAGCTTATTGGCATTAACTCGCGCACAACCACTTCGTTTACACGGGGGTAGGTATTAACAAACATATTTATTTACGTATGAAAACGTAAATTTTAGCCGGCCGTGTAATCTGTCAAATTACGTTGTTTGCGAGGAGAATTTAATTACTCGTGACATCGCGTCGTGAACCGATGTACATTTTCAGCTACAATATGACGTGCGATAAAATCGACGATTGTTTTTCGGAATTTCCAAGCATCCACGCGAGCGGACCCACGAAGGGCAGAGAGGAACGCGAATAACCCGCCGCAATCTGCCAACTGTAATTTCGAAATTTTTCCATCGCAATTTGGAATTGTCCAACTATCCGGAGCACCTAACGAGTCGCCCGATTTCTTCGATTTCTTTGATCGTGACACGAGACGTCCTTTTAATTATTAATCTATCGACTGACATAGGCTAAATGACGATTTTTTAATTTTTCATTGAAAATTCTGCATTCAGTGCTGTTTCCATGGTCACTCGATTTTTTGATTTCTCTTTTAATAAATGTATTACGAATTTTTCAATTTCCTCGATTTCCTTGATCGAGATAAGGAACGCCATTTTAATTATTAATTTATAGATTAACATTAATTGCACCACAGCTTAAATAAGAATTTTTTAAATTTTGAGTAAAAATTCCGTATTTAGCGTTGCCTCTATGGTTACCTGATTTTCCGATTTTTCTTTTAATAAATGTATTACGAAATTTTCAATTTCCTCGATTTCCTCGATTTCCACGGAGTGCCATTTTAATTATTAATTTATGAATTAACACTGACCGCACTATAGTCTAAATAAGAATTTTTTAATTTTCTATTAAAAATTCTGTATTCAGCGTTGTCTTTACGGTGACTCGATTTTTTTATTTTTTTAAAAATAAATGTATTACGAAATTTTTAATTTTTTCGATTTCCTTGATGGAGACACAGGACGCTCTTTTAATTATTAATTTATGAATTAGCACTGACTGCACCATAGCCTAAATAAGAATATTTTAATTTTCTATTAAAAATTCTGTATTCAGCGTTGTCCTTATGGTCACTCGATTTTTCAGTTTTTCTTCTAATTACATACTACGAATTTTCCAATATTTTTTCCTGTTTCGTCCCTTTTAAATTTCTGCTCCCGTTGATTATTTATTTATTAGACTTCCGATTGGTCGTGGTAGGTTTAGCGTTAAAAGACATTTTAATATCCAATTTGGTACTTATCTTCGAAATTTAATTTTCGATAATTTTCAAAATTTAGAATCCTCCAAATAATATTTTACCAGCAGTAATATGAATTTTTAAACAACGACAATTATCGCATTATACATTCGTCAAATGCAAAGAGCCAAAGTGTTCAACACTGGATTTCGAATTTTTCCAAATTTTAGTGCGATTTCAGTTAGCGAAGCGAATTCCCATTTTCCGTTTCGTGTTTGAAGTTGGTCGATTCGACGAATAATGAGTTTCACGTGGTAAATATGATCGTAACAGTAACGAATGTATGGTAACAGTACCGTGACGTAGGAACTCGTTAACAAGTCGCGTAAAGTTGGCAAAAATTTCGTCGTAGGCCCTGTTAGGGACGAACAAATGACACTAGAGGGTTGATCATTACGTTCGAGCATTGGCGCGTTTTTGCGCGCAGCTTTGCAACCCCCTCGGTAAATTTCGAAGTTCCGGAGTAGCAAGTTTGAAAATTGCGGAGCTCGGAAGTTACCGGTTGCAGAATGTAAAGTTCAAATTGCACGGGCACGTGACACGCGAGTCGAAAAAATACGAAACTCGCTTTCGCTGTTATGGTAGTGATTTCGCGGAACAGGGTTTCGAATAGGGGGTCTCGGAATTCAATGAATACTGCACGTGAAACGGTCAATAGATGTATTTTTTAAACGCCGTGTTCGAATTTCGTGGAATTTACAACAGCGATATCCATTGTGAATCTTTTATGCGCGAAATTAATTCGCAAATCTCGTATTCCGTGTTATCGAGGCTTCTCAAAATTTCATGCACATCGGATAATATTCGGGCTGAAAAATATTTAAGACTACCAGCTCGTAAATAAAAATTAAAACAAACTCGTCGTTTACTGTATAAAATTAAAAAAAGAAAAAATGTGATTAGTGATATAATTATTAACCCTAGAGCCACGATTTAATTATCATTTTGTAAAAAAAATGTAATTCTCAAAATAATTACACGCGAAATTAATTCGCAATTCTTGGATATCCGGCGACTCAAAATTTTACGCACATCGGGTAATATTCGAGCTGAAAAATATTTAAGACTACCATCTCGAAATTAAAAATTAAAATATACTTCTCGTGAACCATATAAATTTAAAAAAGAAAAAATGTAATTATTGATGTAATTATTAACCCTAGGACCACGATTTAATTATAATTTCGTAATATTATTAATATTATCATTTCGTAAAAAAAATGTAATTCTCGACATAATTATTAATCCTAGGATCACGACTTAATTATTATTTTATAAAAAAACATGTGGTTCTCAAAATAATTATTAAACCTAGGGCCATGATTTAATTATCATACTGTAAAAAAATGTAATTCTCAAATTAATTATTAACCCTAGGGCCACGATCTAATTATCGTTTCGTAAAAGAAAAAAATAATTTTAAAAATAATTAGTAACCCTAGGACCACGATTTAATTATCATTTCGTAAAAAAAAAATGTAATTCTAAAAATAATTATTAACCCTAGGACCACGATTTAATTATCATTTCGTAGAAAAAAATATAATTCTAAAAATAATTAGTAACCCCAGGACCACGATTTAATTATCATTTCGTAAAAAAAAATGTAACTCCCAAAATAATTATTAACCCTAAGACCACGATATAATTATCCCTTCTTTATATTGCCATATATATAGTTCATTACCTCTAACAGAAGAAAAAAGAAAAATTTTCAAAATTTGTACAATCATGTTCAAGCATCATACCAAGTACGCGATGACGCGAATTGGAGTGAAAAATCTGACGACGAGCTGAATTTAAATTTATATTTAAAGGGTTGGAGGGTGAATTATTTATTAGCCGAAATAACAAATTACGACGAACCGTGCACTCCTCCGTAACACCATACTCCCGATCACGTTGAAAACACCGTGTTCCCGGGGACAGTTTTCAAGTGGCGATTTTTACGAGGGCCCGGCTTCGTGGGTAGTCGCGCGAATCGGACAGCGAGGCTTCATTAATTCAGGAAGAATTGGAACGCTAAACACGGGCGAAATGTTTGAAGATTTTCGGGAAACGTGGAAACGAGCGGAGCGTATTTTTTATTTAAAGGGATCGGCGAACGGTCGGTTTCACCGACAGCGAAATTTCGGCTAGAATTTGCAAGTGATTCAATGGCGAATCCTACCCGGCCGTCCCTCTGTGTCTCCTCCTCCGCGTCTCCGTTTCCACGCTTTTGTGAAACGCAATTCCGCTCGTATGAGACGGCCATGCGCTTTGACAAGCCGCAGATACCGGAATGAAAAGTGTGAAATTTTTTAACAATGCTCTATCGCCGTTTACTCGTGTCAACGAAACTTTATAATGCACGATGGAGCGGGGCAGCGATCGATGTCGAACAGGATCGAGCGGTTGAGCAATAAAAGAGGAGGGAAAACGGGCAGTACTGTTTATCCGATAAGTAATGCACATGGAGCAAATTGAATCGGGTGAAAAGGATGAAAAGAATGAAAAATTAAACGATGCAATAAATAATTATTCTTTGTTAGATCGTTTAATTATTCATTTTCGATAGGGATATTTTAGGGATATTTGATAGGGATGTTTTAATAGGGTGAAATTATCCGGGGAAATTTGAGATTTCTAGGAAGAGTAACAGGTAATGGTACAGGTGGACGTGTGTTTTGAAATTCTTTATACCGTCCTTTCTTTACAGGAAATGCAACAAAACATCGCGCAAGAGAAATAATTAACAATGGAGTTGTTTAATAATACCTGAGCATAGAACTGGATGGGTATACGCGTATCAACGTTGAAGGGTATGAAAGGATTTAATTATAAAGTCTCATATTGTACAATCTAGTAAACAAAATTTCCGTTTTCGAGATGATTCCGTGAAAAGAAAAGATAGGATAATTTTATTTTAAAAGAAATATAACGGCTAATATATTTTATTCCCTTCTGCGAAATTTTTAGTTAATAATATTAATGATATTTATTTCTATTAATTATTAATTTAATAATATTTTTAGTTAGGAATATTTTAGTTAATAATAGAACAACCTTTTAATATAATATATAAATATTATTGAAAAATTGGGATAAATAAGTGCATAGATTCTATGGGTTCGTAATATTCCATTAAATAATCCCATAATTAATATTAGTTTAATAATATTTTTAGTTAATAATATTTTAGTTAATAATAGAACAACTTTTTAATATAATATATAAATATTCTTGAAAAATTGGGATAAATAAATGCATAGATTCTATGGGTTCGTAATATTCTATTAAATAATCCCATAATTAATATTAGTTTAA